>NC_132927.1:25481400-25784431 GCF_047675955.1 Chlorocebus sabaeus
CCACCATGCCCGGCTAATTTTTTCTATTTTTAGTACAGATGTGGTTTCACCGTGTTAGCCAAGATGGTCTCGACCTCCTGACCTCGTGATCCACCCGCCTCGGCCTCCCAAAGTGCTGGGATTACAGACGTGAGCCACCACACCCGGCCTACAAATCATTCTTAATGCAAATTCAGAGGTATAAAATTGGCAAGAACAATGATTTCATAATTTTCATAATTTATATGATATAATCTGGATAAGGGCATCAAGAGTGATGAAGGTCCTAGATTTTTACAACCTAAGGAAATCCTGGATATTCCATGGACACGTTTCTTGCCGGGCCTTTTGGCCAACCCAGGGCTAAGTGCTGAAAGCCTAGCCATGACACCCACAGTGGATATTCTCTTAACTCAGCTACTCTTAAAAAGGCATTACACAATCTGCCCACACATTGCTTATTAATTTGCAATAGGAAGAGAAATAACTATGTAGTCTAAAGAAGCTAGACAAACCTTGATCAGGTGATCAAATTAACATCCTCAGTGAGGGGCAGAAGTACATGACGTGCTTACACATCTGGTACTATTAAATGAACACAATGTCACTTTTGTGGTATTCTGGGCAAGAACACATAACCTCAATCTAATCACAAGTAAACATCAGACAAACACAAATGAAGGGACATTCTTTAAAGTATACAGGTTGTATTCTTCAAAAATGTCACAAAAGATTTTAAAAAATAGTAGAACTGTCTTAGATGAAAGGAGATGGAACGCAATGTGTATTCCTGAACTGGGCCCTGTATTGGAGAAGGAAAAATGCTAAGGAGGGCATTATTAGAACAAGTGTCAGAATTGGAGTATAAGCACCAGATTATTATATGAATGTTTCTGAATTTGATAACCATAAATGGCCACACAAGAAAATATTCTTGTTTTTAGGAAACACACTGGAACATTAAGAGATAAAGAAGTATGATGTATACAATATATTTTGGAAAAAACACTGTAAAACATATATATGTGTTGTATGCATATACATATCTACTATACATATGTAAAGAGAGAGAATATGAGCGAGAAATGCAGCAAACTTCGTAAGTCTGGATAAATGGTATGTAGGAATTCTCTATATTATGTTTGCAGCCTACCTGTAAACTTGAAATTATTTCATGTAAGAAGTTAGGAAAAGGCAACACACAATTAGAGTTGGAAATACATACCCCCTTATAGATAGGGCTGAGTTTTAGAATAAGATGACATACATTTGAATTACGCTTTCATTCAGGGCTTTCCATTTTAGAAAATATTTACATTTCTATTATTATAACTCTTCTCCCTATAGATAAAAATTTGACATGTTTAAAGATAAAAACAAATCATGATACACAATTGGAAAAGCAAGGTTGTTTACTAGTGGAGCACAAATGAAGTGATGAATGTGCCCAAAGCAAACATATGTTATCTGTGTGAACTAATTACTTTGCAAAAATTTAAATCTCACATAAAGACCAAATTCTCCCTATCTTATAAAATTCTAATGAAATAATGAACAAAAGATCATTCTGAAAAGTATACAGCATTATATAAATGTGAGGTTCATACTATTGCTCACTGCTAAGGGGTGATTGCATATCCACTAGATATACATATCCACTTGCCTGCCTGCTTCACTGGTGACTTGAGATTTTGGCCTTTTCTTGACTTCAGACTTGAACTGAAACATCAGCTCTTCTTGCATATTGAGACTGTGAGCTTTTGAAACTATGACATACCCCATTGGCTCTCCTGGTCCTCTAGCTTACCCATTGCAAATATTGGCACTTCTCAGCCTCTATAATCATGTGAGTCAATTTCTTATAAGAAATATACACATATCCATTCTGTCAGTTCCATTTCTCTCTGGAGAATCCTGATTAACACAGAATGTAGACATTACAGATCCATTCTAATGATAATTTTTATTGGAACAAATTGCTTGTGACAGAGCAATGCCTTCACAGGGATGACAAGTCTACCAGTGATTCATTCAAAACAAAGTTATAGTCAGAAGGGTTCTGTAATTTTTGGATACTATGCCTGTAGAAAGAACTGAAGTAGAGCATTTAAGAAATAGTTGGAAAAATCAAGTTCCAAAATTTTGCTTGCAAAGAAAATTTTGCAGGTTTTGTTTGTTTTAATTTTTTGCACAGCTTTCCTGCCCTTTTCTCTATTTAGGCTGCAGAATGAGCAATGGAGGCTGATTACTGTTCACTAGTAGTCCTTGTTCCTTTTAGTAACAGAAACCTCAAGATGTAGCTGGGCGTGTGGCTTCCCAGCTACAGATTCCAGTTTTCAGGTAGTTTGTTGCTGCTAAGGGATGAGTATGGGCCAATGGGATGTAAGTGGAAATGATGCTTATAATTCACAGGTCATCTTCTTAAAGACACCAGTCCTAGACATGGTCTTCACCAACCTCTTCTACTAAGCAGGATGAGGCAATGACTGGAAGAACCTAAGAAGCCGTGGATGCTGAAAATGATAGAGATGCCCCACTAGTTCTAGACCATTCACCTCTAAATTGCTATATGAGAGAAGTAAACTTTTCTTATTTACATCACTGTTTTTGGAGGTCTCTGTGTATAGCAGTTTAACCTACACCCTAATGAGCATACGAATTAGCACTGAGAGTAGGAAATTTGTGCAACAAAAACATCACATATGTGTAAATATATGTGTGCATATATAATGGCATATATATGTGCATATGTGCATCTATATGTATATATAATGTGGAATCAGGTAGCAGGTAGCCAGATACAGATGCTAAAGCTGGGAAGCCGTTGACCTTGTTATATTATGGGCTGACATAGAAAGGAGATTACAAATGTACTGAGTCTACAGCTGTGGAAACTTGGTTGGGGAAGGTCAGAATGTTGTGATGTGATAGCTGCTATTGCTGCTTTTATGATATATGAGAAATTTGAGCTCAAGCAAGAACTTTCCAGTTGGCAAGAAGAAACTAAAGGAAAATCCACTAGAAGAGGTTCTCAACCTGTAGCCTGTAATCAGTTAAATGAGAAACAAGACATTTGGGATTTCACAGATTGGAAAAATCAAATGCTTTTGTACCTCCCAGAAAATAGCAAGAAATAAGAATGTGACTGGGAGCTGGCCCAGCAGCAAAAATAAGATTAAATTTATCCTTTAAGATGACCGTAGAATAGCTAACTCTAAATTAAAAGACAGAAAGACAGACTGAGTACAGAATCTGGTAAACAAAAGAGGAGATTTGACAGGTTTAAGAACCATGACCAGAAAAGATTTTTGTGTGTGGCTATTTTCACATAGAATTACTGGGAACAAATAGGCCTGAAGCTTACTAAGTTTCTGAAGGAATTGTGTTGCCAAATAAATTCTAAGCCAGGTGTATTCGTTTCCTGTGACAACTGTAACAAATTACCACAAACTTGGTGGCTTGAAACAACAGAAACATATTCTTTCACAGTTCTGCAGACCCAAAGTCCAAAATCAAGATTCCAGCAGGGCTGGGTTCTCTGGAGCCTCTCAGAGAATCTAGTTCATGCCTTTCTCCCAGCTTCTGACAGTTACTGGCAATCCTTGGCTTTCCTTGGCTGTTGGCTGCATCACTTCTATTTCTGCCACCATCTTCACATCCATTCTCCTCCTCTGTGTGTCATTTCCCTCCATTTCTCTTAGAAGGATATTTGGGATTTGATTTAGAATCGACTCAAATAATCCAGGATAATCTCCACTTGTCAGGATCCTCAATTACATCTGCAAAGACTCTTTTTCCTCAGAAGGTAACATTCACTGGTTCCAAAAATTAGGACCTGATATCTTCAGGGGACAATTATTCAGTCATTTATACCAAACCCAAATAAACTTTACATTTCATCTTGAAAGTAACCATCAGATAATTGTGCATCAGCAAGAAGCTGGCTGCCAAAACTGAACAATGCCCAAGAGAGCACAGTCTGCAACACCTTCTCCCAATGTGCCCAAGGAGGATAACAGAAGAACCCAGAGGCAGAGCCAATGACAAAGGGATTGAGTGAATCCAGGAACAGAGGTGGCAAGATGGGCCCACCAAGGAACTCGTCCTCATACCAGGGCAGGGAAGCCTCGTATTTTTTACCGAGTAGGATCTGAGGAATGCTCTAGACCAATAACTGCTAGATATTTCCACACTTTCCTCTTGAATATGGAAGTTTTAATTATCGTATTGCTGCTCCCCATTGTACATCAGGAGCAGGTAGGATGACACCTGATCTTTTAGTTTATAGTTTGGTGAACCTCAGAGAGCTGCAACAAGACCTGCTGGAGAGATTAGGTATCACCTCCAATACCCTAGATTTTGAGGTGGGCAAAGCAACTAGATTGGATTTATCACTGTCTCTCTTGCAGAGGGGTGTATGTTCTATGCAGAGGAGAAAGATCAATAGGGATATTTAAATGACAAGAGAGGGAGACCATGGTGAAGTCTTCTGTCACCCCTTCTTCCTCAGAGTAATAGAGCCCTTAGAACTTCAACAGGGCCATGACCATCCACTTACGAATTACATTTTCTAATCTCTCTTGCAGTGAAGTGTAGTGGTGTGAGTAAATGTAAAACAATAGAATATAAGTGAAAGTAATAGACACAACTTCCAGTCCTTAATTCTTTCTGTCTGTACTTCCTTTTACCTTCTTTCTACTGGCAAGGAAATGGCAACAATAGTGCCACCACCCAAGTCTTCTGTTGGGATGGCAAAGCCACCCCACCAGCACTTTGGCCCTGGATCACTTATTTCTAGACTATTATGAGAGACAGAAATAAACTACTTATTTCTAATCTTTTTGCTAAATGGCTTAGCCTAACATTAACAAATTTAAGTTTCATCTAGCTTTCAAGAGCCCTAGTGCAAAACTGTATTTGACATTCCAAGAAAAGCAATAGGAAAGATGCACATATTGGAAGATCATGAGCATTCTGAATACAAACATGTACTCATTGCTTCTTAAAAAGAACTAGAAGTCATAATCTTCCCTAAAAGCATACCTGATTACTAATTTTTCATTCACACACACAAGAAAACAAAATTTGCCTTATTAAGCTGAAGACTTGCATTTGAAGCAATAATATATGGACATCATGTTGAATATGCCAGTTACCTGGCAAAAGCACATAACTGCTTAAAAAGGAACTTTACTACTACATGAGAAAAAGCAGTCAGACTACAAGAATTTCACTGGGTAAAAATGTTCCACAGTAATGCAGCTATGCTTCATTTTCCCAAAGATAATGGTAAGACACTTGGAATTATTATCCTGGATGTGGCAGATCATTATGATACACTTTTACTCTAATCTTGTTCAACACTCTTCACTAAAATAATGATAAATATGCCAAATAGTGGTACATTTGCAGAATAAAAGTTGCTTCTCTCCAGCTTAACCAGAGGTAGAGTTATACTCAGCCTCCTGCAGACACCATATTCTGAGTTTGTGAAGATCAAAAATTATGTTAAAAGCATCTCTGTACCCCAATAGTGCTTTCTCCAGAGAAGATGCAAGAAAAAAAATCAACAATCTAATTTTTAATTTTCTGTTATGATGGTACACAAATCTCCACTTTAAAATCAGAGTGAATACACTATGCTTTTCTTTGACCTTCCTGTATAAAAGAAATAAATCCAGGAATAATAAAATGCATTTGAGGCTATATAAGTGTGTGGGGGTGTGTGTGTGTCTGTGTGTGTGTGGTGTGTCTTGTCAAAAGAAAAAAGGAGCTGATGAAGTTTGAGGGTTTAGACTGAGGCAACCCAAGGATATATGGGAACGTTCCTGAGGGAAGATGACAAGGTTATTTTTTACAGAAATGTCAAGTACAGATTAAATTCAGAGTCACTCCACCCTTAATTTAATAGTTGTCATAAACAAGGCAGTATGAGTTATCAGCTGTTCACATAAGCAGCTTTAGAGAATCATGGAAACAAAGATTAAATGGATATAATTTATAATCTGGGCCCTCTACAATCTTAGGGCTTTGAGTACTGAACTTCTGCTGAGCCTCTGGGCAGGCCTCATTACTGACCTTAACCACAACACTGGTTAACATTGTGCTGTCTTTGGTATTGACCTATTATTCCTCAGAGTAATACACAACAATGCAAATGCAATTTGCTGGATTTTCAATTCCCCTTACAAGACTTTCACTGTAAAAATCAGAAAAGGAGAAACGGCATGCAATTTGCTCTGTAAGCACGCAGCAGACAGACTTATCACAGTTGGTCACTGTATTTACCTTTATAATATGCAGTAGCCAATTTCTTTGTTGTGTGTATTACATGTGAATATATACAAAAACATAAAAATGGATTATATCAGTTTCTCTTTCCTGACATAATAAGCCAAGATATATAAATAATGCAATGGAAATGTTAACACCCTGTTACTCTACTTTTAAAAATCGCCTTTTCCTTCTCTAAATTATTAAATCAAATTATAAATGGTGAGTTTTTACATTATAGCATCTCTTCCAAAATGTGATACATGGCTTTTTACTTCCTAAGGGTGAATTTTTTCCACTTTATAAAATGTTTGCTTATGTATGTGATAGTGCATAAGTAGGAGAAATTACATTAATCCAAACATAAATTCCTATTATGTGAAACAACTATTTTAAAGAGCATAATAACAAAGACTGCCAGTTCTAGAGTCAGGTTTTCTGAAATTAAATCTCAGCTTCCCCATCTACTAGCTATGTAACTTTAGGCAACTTATTTAACCCCCCCTGAGTTTCTTTCTCCTTGTCTCAAAAAAAGGCACATCAATAAAGTCTACATGCATTTTGAGGATGAAATGAAATGAGGCATCCTAACTAGCAAAATGCTCAGGAGTTAGTACATTCTCAGTACGTGTTACCTATTATTATTATCAAGATGTTTACCTTGTTATTGCTACACCTGGGGAAAAAAAATCTATTGTTATAGTCAGTTGGAAAGAGTTATGTAAACATCCTGCAAAGTGATAAAAATTAATTCCTCCTTCTTTATCACTGCTAAACAGGACCAAAAAGAACTAATCATTATACATGTGTATAATTGCTATGTGACATAAAAAAAATTTTTAAACATCCAATTTGTCCTCAAGGTACTCCAGTTGAAAAATGAACATATACTGTAAATGTTCACCTTTACTTTTGGGCCAATTTTAAGCATAACTCTGTATTCGTGTTCTGCGGGGGAACAAGGAGAACCTCCTTTCTGGGGGCACTCATTCCCAAAGCTTGTTCTCTCTAAGGGTCTTTGTATTTGGAATATTCCTTCCCCACCATAGCCTTTGTTTCCTTGGTATTCTACTTTTAAATCACACTCTAAAATACGATTTCCAGAATAATGGGACTTTCATCACTGTGCAAACTTTATTACTCTATACCGTGAACCCTCCTCCTTTTTTCCTGTGTCCTTTTCATGGCATAATTATCTCCTTACTCACCAAAGCTGAAAAATTTGGAGGCATCCTCAGCTTACTTCTCCCTCATCTCAGCACATGTACTTATCAAGTCCAACCCAGTCCACTACCAAAATATTTATTAATAGGATCCCTATTTACTCCACACCCACTTCCAGGCAAAAACTACTACTAAATTAAAGTATTTTATACATGTTCTTCTTTCTCTTAAAATTTTGCGATATTTTCTAACTTTCTTATTGCTCTACATATATCCCATTTCTTGTGCATTTTTCTATTGTTTCAGTATGTTTGGTATTAATTGTATACAACCATAGGCTCAATATTGACTGAATGTAGATACTCATAACTTGTATTTCTCTCATATCACTAAAATGCTTCAAGAATGTGATGAAAGTTATGTATTTAACAACACAGTAGCCTCTGATGATTAAGCCCTCATATATACAAGAGCCAGTGTGGGTCAACTCTCAAATGTATATTAGTCAGAAATCAGCCTGCCCTCAAAGCACATTATAATATGTCCTTTCTTAATAATTTGATACTGATATCAAATATAAAACTGCTTAATCATCAACTTCCCATTTGGATTTCAATTTTTTAAAGAGACAAGATCCTTAATATATCTAATGCTTTAAAAACTATGGATTTGGTAGCCAAAAATATTCCCATTCATATGTGTTTATATAGACTGAATCTGTTAATACAACATGAGAATAAAATAGTTTTTAAAAAAGGACCTAAAGGACAACCTCATGTTAAAAGACAATGAGAGCTAAATGAAACCAGACACTTTGTTCCACGTGAGGATGGTGTATTTATCTTGGTGTAAGTTTTGCTTTAGAGAAATGTTTAATTTTTCAAACAGATGCAGAAATTCAGAAAGGTTGATATTTTGCAAATGATGTGAAGAGTTGTGGTAATGGTTTACCGCAAGTTGATAAGAATTTTAGAGCAGTTCTCCTGAACATAGTCCATCTTCCCTCACATTAGTATCATTTATAGCATCCAAAATGCATTTGAATTCAGCCGACTTCCTGGAACCCCAGAAGGGAGTCATTACACATCTTTCCCAAAGTTAATGTCATTTTATTTGCATAAAAATACGATTCCATCACAGCTTCCAATCAGAGGTGATCAGAGAGCATTGTGGATGTCTCATCTAAAGATTTTCATATCTGAATAGATCATGAGAATGGAGCTTCACATTCATTGTTGACCTTTTGCCTTTTATCATTGAATTACACACACTACAAAAGAATATACAAGCTTAGAAAAAACATCCTTTACAAAGACACCAGAGCTTATCTGGAGGACAGATCCTGTGATGTGTTTTGTAACAAAATACCATCAGCCTTTTTTTCAAAGTCAGGAGGAATGTCTACACAGATTCCAATGATGGAAAGTGTTTCAAAATATGACCTCTTAAATTTAACCTCTACAGAGGTACTAGAATTCCCCTTTTAGGTAACTGTAGAAAGTTGGCAACCACAATACTTTGATCTTGTCCTTGTTGCCTACCTGCAGGAAGATAGAAAATAGTTAAACTGATGAGTGTTTATATGAACCATTCGGGCTCAGGCTCCCAGAGCAGGACTAACTTCGGTATCCTAAACTTCAGTCACAGACAGAATGTTAACAGAGAGTGAAAGACATTATATTTATTCAGTCATTTGGGAAAGCTTTACTGAGAGGGTGACCATAGGTCCTGGTTTGCTTGAGACAATCACTTTTTATACGTATTGCCCTGGTATCATTATTAATAGTGCTCCCTCAAAGAGACTTCTTTGGGCAACAAATTATGTGGTAACCTTTTTAACATAAGGCTTCATATATGCCAGGTAAGTTTTGAGTTTCAGGTAACGCGCAAAAGTCTTTTGCTCAAGGAATGAAACCCTTTGTGTGGCCTAAAATCACAGAAGCGACAGTCAGTCACACAGGAGTATTATCCGAGGCATTTTGTTAGGCAATACCTGGTATGCCCAGGCCTTGTCAATAAGGGAAGCCTATGAATACTAATACAGAAAAACACCCAAGCCAGTGTGGATTAAGGAGCCAAAATAGATTGGAGGCTGAGTGGGACAGCTCAGAATTGACATTATGTATAAAATAACTTATCTGGTTACTCGGAGATAAGGGTTTTGTCTTGTTAAAACCCTGGAGATGGTGGGTTAATATTTTTAAAAAGAATCACACCGTAATTATGCCTACATGTTATTAGTATTTCATTTAGCATATATATGTGCTTCAGTGAGATATTAGCTAATGTGTCCTGGACCTGGTATATCTACAGTGTTTAATAGTTCAGCCCAAAGATCCTCTCTGCTGTTTGTTTTCCCACTAAAATATTAGGCTCTGAAATCCTTAAATGTAGGTCCGTGTTTAAGCTCACATCAGCAAAACAATCTCAGATGCCAAGCAACATGCAGCCTTCTTAGGGCAAAAATGATAATGAAACCTGTGAGCATGTTAGGTCCAGAATCATGGCTACCAGGGATATTCTTCTAGGGAATCTTGGAGGAGAGTTTTACCCCTGGATGTTTGAAATTAGGAGCTAGTGCATAATGTATTAGAAAATGCATGGAATTTACAATCAGAAAATTTGGACTTGGGTCCCATGTACTAACTAAATGAGCTCAATTCAATTTCTTACCTCTCTGAACATCATATTCTCAGAAAGAAAATGCAGATGAGAATTATGCTGATTTCACAGGGTTATTTTTAGGATCACATAAGTTAAAGTACAATCATGGAATAGAAAATGCTAGCAACAAAGGTAGGATGGCTAGTACACCCTTATTCTCTTCATCCCATTTCTAAAACTCCTTTCAAATTGGTCAGACTTCAACTGCAGCAAAGATATTTCTTTCTTCCCTTGCTAATTTTTTTTTTCTTTATCATTGCTGGCATATGGGCAAAAAGAAAAGTGGTCATGTCAGCACACGCAAATTTTTTTTTTGGCCACATTCAATTCTTCATGTTTTGCTGAATCCAGTTAACTCTGCTCTTGGGTTTATTAATAATATAATTAATGCCACTTGCCTAAACACTTTGCTTCTCAGCTATTTGTTTTATTGCCAGGAGGAAAGAACCACACTTGATTTTTATCTCCTTTCTAAAAGCAAAGATTTTTCAAATAATCAAATGAAGCCAGTATAATTCTTAGTCTAAGGACATCTCATGTCTTTCCTGAGGAGTGCATAGTTAGTGGCTGCTCACAAAGTAACTGGGAGTAAGTGCATTGATTGAGATGCTTCATGATTATCTACTCCATACTTCATTTCAAATGACATCTCCATCTGCCCGTAAATAACCCAATGGTCCTTTTATGATCCATTCTAGAAACCAATTTTTTTTCTTTTTTTTTTTCAACATATGGAAGGAAGTACTCATGGTTGAGAATATGAATTATTAAATAAAAAATTAGAAATTAAGACTGGATTTGAGAAAATTAAAAAGCCAGTTCAATATCTAAGAAAGAGAAAATCATTTCAAACCACTAATCTTTAGAAGGCAAAACCAAAGTTTCATTTTACAAACTTCCCTTCTACCCTGTAACTAACCATCTGAACACTTAATGTCTGAAATTCTACAGTGGTTGAAAAGCTGTGCTCAACCACTATGATGCAAATCTTCAGAATTAGTTCTTGATTACTTTCCTGAAAGGCTCAAGCTTAATACTAATTCTCTGGTTCCTCTTTAACATTTCTATAGGAAACTGACAGATATCAATATTAATATTTCATAAATGTTACAAAATCTTTAAGATAGTGACACAATTACACTACTACTAGTGATTAGATCCCAACTAACCCAAGGGAAATTCCCTATGTTGCTTTAGGCCTCAGTCACCATTAATAGAGTTACAATGTATCTTAAATTTAAACTTTATAGTAAGCAATTAAACTAATTCAAAAGTCTCCAGGAAGTGATGTTAAGCTACCAGGGCATAACTGACTACAGACGATTTAGAGATAAATTTAAAACTGGAAAGTTGACAAAGAAACACACATGTTAAAAAAAAATTTTTTTATAGTTATGTAGGCATTCATTTTTTCAAGAAACATTTTCTAAACACCTACTTTGTGCCAAGCATCATTTTAGATTATCAGGATGTATCAGTTAAGAAAATTCCTGCCCGGAAGGAGCTAAAATTTTACTAGGTGGGGACAGACAATACACAATATATATAATAAAATAAAATATATAGTATCTCAGAAGTTTATGAATGCAGTGAAAATAAAAATGAAGATCAAGATTGTTGGATAGTATGGGGAAGAATATTTTTAACTTTCATCAATTGTATTGTACACCAAGAAACAGCTAATACCTAAACATCATTAGTACAAGTACAATTTATTTCTTTCAAGTATTCATTGGCTTTTATAGTATAAAATTGTCCACTTTCCCTACATCTCTTAAATGTATTTGTAATTGGAATTAAAATATACAGCTAAAAAAGAAAGAAGGAGAAACATTATGTCATCTTAAATCTATTGGTATCTATTTCATTCCAAAGGTGATGTCACGTAATTCAAATCAATAAAATTATGTTCTGACACTGTATACTAAAAACAATATCTGTAATTACTCTGGGAAAAGCAGCTGCTGCTTTAAAACAGCTGTTGAACTATTGTGGAACCAATTTATTTCCATTGATGCCTTAACTATGATAGGCTCAATAACATTCCAATGTCGCTATACAACCATGTTTATTTTGTAGGTGACTGTTGCTTTAATCGCAGAAGTGCATTTTGTTTTACAAGTCTCTAGTGACTCCACTCTTACAGGAAAAATGATGGTTAGCAACATCCAGAAGATGTTGGTCACTAATGCAATAATTGAAGCACTATGCATATTCTCCACATCTCTGCAAAACTGCATTTGTTTCACACTTAGAATTTAAGAAACATTAATGGAATGCCTACTAAATTTCCGGATTTTTATAAGAATATGATGTTGAACAAATTAGGCTTCCCATCCTCAAGGAACTGTCTCCTCTTAGAAGGGTTTGCAAAATGCATAAATAGCTATTTCAAAAGATGTCTGTAATTGAATATAAATACTAGATATTTTGAACTGTGTTCTGAGTTGGCCATTGTTATTAAGCATTCTAGACGTCAGAAATGTCACTCTAAGCTTCTTGGGCCTATATTTTTTATTTGGTTAATTTTTCTATATCAAATCACACTTGCACGTTTGAAATTTGCAATAGTGAATCAGGACACAGAAAGAGTATACTAATCTGTAGACCAGGCAGACAGGCAAGACACACCTTTGTAAAGACCACCCTGTACAATAATGAAGAGTAAGGAAAAGAAGGGATTTGAAAAAGGAATGTGTTGGTAGCCTAGCAAGAACCAGGTCACCTATCAAAATAGAGGCTTCTAATCTTTTGTACCATGGACCTCTCCTCAGAATAATGTTTTTAAATGCATGAAGTAAAATAAATAGCATTACAAAGAAAACCAATGAAGTACAAATATCAAATTTGTATTGTCATGTAGTAATATATACATACTTCTTTTATAGTCCATTAAATCATAAGATGTAATAGTATATCTAATAACACCTGTAATTTTAAAGTAGTGAGTGTAAATGATATTTTGAAGTATCTGCAACAACTGTGATGTGATATAAAACATCTGTGATTTTTTTTCAATGATAATAGAGAAATTTATCAGCAATTTCAAGTGCTTCATGGCAAATATTTGTACTTTATGCTAAATGCTCATTTACAAACATATTATAAATAAAGCATTTAATTTTCAATTTAATATTTTATACAATACTCAAACTTCAAAGTGTATCTGTATTTTACTGTATTTATTATTTTATTTTATTGTGGTAAGAAGACTTAACATGATATCTAGCCTCCTAAATGTTTAAGTATACAGTACCTTATTGTTGACGGTAGGTACAACGTTGTAGAGCAGACCTTTAGAACTATTCATCTTGCTTGACTGAAACTTTAAGACGTTTGATCGATAACTCCCCTTTTGCCTCTAGAAACTACCCTTCTATTCTTTGACTCTATAAATTTAACAATATTAGATACCTCATATAAGTTGAATTATGCAGTGTATTTTTGTCTACGACTGGCTTATTTCACTTAGCATAAAGTCCTCAAGGTCCATAGATGTTATTGCACATGGCAGGATTTTTTTTTTTTTTTTAATTACACTTTAAGTTCTAGAGTACATGTATATAACGTGCAGGTGTGTTACATACATATACTTCTGCCATGTTGGTGTGCTTCACCCATCAACTTGTCAGCACCCATCAACTCGTCATTTACATCAGGTATAACTCCAGTGCAAACCCTCCCGCCTCCCCCTCCCCATGATAGGCCCCGGTGTGTGATATTCCCCTTCCCGAGTCCAAGTGATCTCATTGTTCAGTTCCCACCTATGAGTGAGAACATGCGGTGTTTGGTTTTCTGTTCTTGCGATAGTTTGCTAAGAATGATGGTTTCCAGCTGCATCCATGTCCCTACAAAGGACACAAACTCATCCTTTTTTATGGCTGCATAGTATTCCATGGTGTATATGTGCCACATTTTCTTAATCCAGTCTGTCACTGATGGACATTTGGGTTGATTCCAAGTCTTTGCTATTGTGAATAGTGCTGCAATAAACATACGTGTGCATGTGTCTTTACAGCAGCATGATTTATAATCCTTTGGGTATATACCCAGTAATGGGATGGCTGGGTCATATGGTACTTCTAGTTCTAGATCCTTGAGGAATCGCCATACTGTTTTCCATAATGGTTGAACTAGTTTACAGTCCCACCAACAATGTAAAAGTGTTCCTATTTCTCCATATCCTCTCCAGCACCTGTTGTTTCCTGACTTTTTAATGATCGCCATTCTAACTGGTGTGAGATGGTATCTCATTGTGGTTTTGATTTGCATTTCTCTGATGGCCAGTGATGACGAGCATTTTTTCATGTGTTTGTTGGCTGTATGAATGTCTTCTTTTGAGAAATGTCTGTTCATATCCTTTGCCCACTTTTTGATGGAGTTGTTTGTTTTTTTCTTGTAAATTTGTTTGAGTTCTTTGTAGGTTCTGGATATTAGCCCTTTGTCTGATGAGTAGATTGAAAACATTTTCTCCCATTCTGTAGGTTGCCTGTTCACTCCGATGGTAGTTTCTTTTGCAATGCAAAAGTTTAATTTTAAAAGTCTTTAGTTTAATTAGATCCCATTTGTCAATTTTGGTTTTTGTTTCCATTGCTTTTGGTGTTTTAGACATGAAGTCCTTGCCCATGCCTATGTCCTGAATGGTATTACCTAGGTTTTTTTCTAGGGTTTTTATGGTATTAGGTCTAACATGTAAGTCTCTAATCCATCTTGAATTAATTTTCATATAAGGAGTAAGGAAAGGATCCAGTTTCAGCTTCCTACTTATGGCTAGCCAATTTTCCCAGCACCATTTATTAAATAGGGAATCCTTTCCCCATTTCTTGTTTCTCTCAGGTTTGTCAAAGATCAGATGGTTGTAGATGTGTGGTATTATTTCTGAGGACTCTGTTCTATTCCATTGGTCTATATCTGTTTTGGTACCAGTACCATGCTGTTTTGGTTACTGTAGCCTTGTAGTATAGTTTGAAGTCAGGTAGCGTGATGCCTCCAGCTTTGTTCTTTTGACTTAGGATTGTCTTGGAGATGCGGGCTCTTTTTTGGTTCCATATGAACTTTAAAGCAGTTTTTTCCAATTCTGTGAAGAAACTCGTTGGTAGCTTCATGGGGATGGCACTGAATCTATAAATAACCTTGAGCAGTATGGCCATTTTCACGATATTGATTCTTCCTATCCATGCGCATGGTATGTTCTTCCATTTGTTTGTGTCCTCTTTTATTTCACTGAGCAGTGGTTTGTAGTTCTCCTTGAAGAGGTCCTTTACATCCCTTGTAAGTTGGATTCCTAGATATTTTATTCTCTTTGAAGTGATTGTGAATGGAAGTTCATTCATGATTAGGCTCTCTGTTTGTCTGTTACTGGTGTATAAGAATGCTTGTGATTTTTGCACATTAATTTTGTATCCTGAGACTTTGCTGAAGTTGCTTATCAGCTTAAGGAGATTTTGGGCTGGGACAATGGGGTTTTGTAAATATACAATCATGTCATCTGCAAACAGGGACAATTTGACTTCTTCTTTTCCTAACTGAATCCCCTTGATTTCTTTCTCTTGCCTGATTGCCCTAGCCAGAACTTCCAACACTATGTTGAATAGGAGTGGTGAGAGAGGGCATCCCTGTCTTGTGCCAGTTTTCAAAGGGAATTTTTCCAGTTTTTGCCCATTCAGTATGATATTGGCTGTGGGTTTGTCATAAATAGCTCTTATTATTTTGAGGTACGTCCCATCAATACCGAATTTATTGAGCATTTTTAGCATGAAAGGCTGTTGAATTTTGTCAAAGGCCTTTTCTGCATCTCTTGAGATAATCATGTGGTTTTTGTCTTTGGTTCTGTTTATATGCTGGATTATGTTTATTGATTTGCATATGTTGAACCAGCCTTGCACCCCAGAGATGAAGCCCACTTGATCATGGTGGATAAGCTTTTTGATATGCTGCTGGATCCAGTTTGCCAGTATTTTATTGAGGATTTTTGCATCGATGTTCATCAGGGATATTGGTCTAAAATTCTCTTTTTTTGTTGTGTCTCTGCCAGGCTTTGGTATCAGGATGATGTTGGCCTCATAAAATGAGTTAGGGAGGATTCCCTCTTTTTCTATTGATTGGAATAGTTTCAGAAGGAATGGTACCAGCTCCTCCTTGTACCTCTGGTAGAATTCAGCTGTGAATCCATCTGGTCCTGGACTTTTTTTGGTTGGTAGGCTATTAATTATTGCCTCAATTTCAGAGCCTGCTATTGGTCTATTCAGGGATTCAACTTCTTCCTGGTTTAGTCTTGGAAGATTGTAAGTGTCTAGGAAATTATCCATTTCTTCTAGATTTTCTAGTTTATTTGCATAGAGGTGTTTATAGTATTCTCTGATGGTAGTTTGTATTTCTGTGGGGTCAGTGGTGATATCCCCTTTATCATTTTTTATTGCATCTATTTGATTCTTCTCTCTTTTCTTCTTTATTAGTCTTGCTAGCAGTCTATCAATTTTGTTGATCTTTTCAAAAAACCAACTCCTGGATTCATTAATTTTTTGGAGGGATTTTTGGGTCTCTATCTCCTTCAGTTCTGCCCTGATCTTAGTTATTTCTTGCCTTCTGCTAGCTTTCGAATGTGTTTGCTCTTGCTTCTCTAGTTCTTTTAATTGTGATGTTAGACTGTCAATTTTAGATCTTTCCAGCTTTCTCTTGTGGGCATTTAGTGCTATAAATTTCCCTCTACACACTGCTTTAAATGTGTCCCAGAGATTCTGATATGTTGTATCTTTGTTCTCATTGGTTTCAAAGAACATCTTTATTTCTGCCTTCATTTCGTTACATACCCAGTAGTCACTCAGGAGCAGGTTGTTCAGTTTCCATGTAGTTGAGCAGTTTTGATTGAGTTTCTTAGTCCTGAGTTCTAGTTTGATTGCACTGTGGACTGAGAGACAGTTTGTTATAATTTCTATTCTTGTACATTTGCTGAGGAGTGCTTTACTTCCGATTATGTGGTCAATTTTGGAATAAGTACGATGTGGTGCTGAGAAGAATGTATATTCTGTTGATTTGGGGTGGAGAGTTCTGTAGATGTCTATTAGGTCTGCTTGCTGCAGAGATGAGTTCAGTTCCTGGATATCCTTGTTAATTTTCTGTCTCGTTGATCTGTCTAATGTTGACAGTGGGGTGTTGAAGTCTCCCATGATTATTGTATGGGAGTCTAAGTCTCTTTGTAAGTCTCTAAGGACTTGCTTTATGAATCTGGGTGCTCCTGTATTGGGTGCATATATATTTAGGATAGTTAGCTCTTCCTATTGAATTGATCCCTTTACCATTATGTAATGGCATTCTTTGTCTCTTTTGAACTTTGATGATTTAAAGTCTGTTTTATGAGAGACTAGTATTGCAACCCCTGCTTTTTTTTGTTCTCCATTTGCTTGGTAGATCTTCCTCCATCCCTTTATTTTGAGCCTATGTATGTCTCTGCATGTGAGATGGGTCTTTTGAATACAGCAAATTGATGGGTCTTGACTCTTTATCCAGTTTACCAGTCTGTGTCTTTTAATTGGACCATTTAGTTCATTTACATTTAAAGTTAATATTGTTATGTGTGAACTTGATCCTGCCATTATGACATTAACTGGTTATTTTGCTCGTTAGCTGATGCAGTTTCCTCCTGGCCTCGATGGTCTTTACATTTTGGCATGTTTTTGCAATGGCTGGTACTGGTTGTTCCTTTCCATGTTTAGTGCTTCCTTCAGGGTCTCTTGTAAGGCAGGCCTGGTGGTGACAAAATCTCTAAGCATTTGCTTATCTGTAAAGGATTTTATTTCTCCTTCACTTATGAAACTTAGTTTGGCTGGATATGAAATTCTGCGTTTAAACTTCTTTTCTTTCAGAATGTTGAATATTGGCCCCCACTCTCTTCTGGCTTGTAGAGTTTCTGCCGAGAGATCTGCTGTTAGTCTGATGGGCTTCCTTTTGTGGGTAACCTGACCTTTCTCTCTGGCTGCCCCTAAGATTTTTTCCTTCATTTCAACTTTGGTGAATCTGGTAATTATGTGTCTTGCAGTTGCTCTTCTCGAGGCGTATCTTTGTGGCGTTCTCTGTATTTCCTGGATTTGAATGTTGGCCTGCCCTACTAGGTTGTGGAAGTTCTCCTGGATGATATCCTGAAGAGTGTTTTCCAACTTGGTTCCATTTTCCCCCTCACTTTCAGGCACCCCAATCAGACGTAGATTTGGTCTTTTTACATAATCCCATACTTCTTGCAGGCTTTGTTCATTTCTTTTTCTTCTTTTTTCTTTTGGTTTCTCTTCTTGCTTCATTTCATTCATTTGATCCTCAATCGCTGATACTCTTTCTTCCAGTTGATCAAGTCGGTTACTGAAGCTTGTGCATTTGTCACGTATTTCTCGTGTCATGGTTTTCATCTCTGTCAGTTTGTTTATGGCCTTCTCTGCATTAATTATTCTAGTTATCAATTCTTCCACTCTTTTTTCAAGATTTTTAGTTTCTTTGCACTGAGTATGTAATTCCTCCTTTAGCTCTGAGAAGTTTGATGGACTGAAGACTTCTTCTCTCATCTTGTCAAAGTCATTCTCCATCCAGCTTTGATCCGTTGCTGGTGATGAGCTGCGTTCCTTTGCAGGGGGAGATGCGCTCTTATTTTTTGAATTTCCAGTTTTTCTGCCCTGCTTATTCCCCATCTTTGTGGTTTTATCTGACTCTGGTCTTTGATGATGGTGATGTACTGATGTGGTTTTGGTGTGGGTGTCCTTCCTGTTTGTTAGTTTTCCTTCTAGCAGTCAGGACCCTCAGCTGTAAGTCTGTTGGAGATTACTTGAGGTCCACTCCAGACCCTGTTTGCCTGGGTATCAGCAGCAGAGGCTGCAGAAGATAGAATATTGCTGAACAGTGAGTGTACCTGTCTGATTCTTGCTTTGGAAGCTACCACTCAGGGGTGTACTCCACCGTGTGAGGTGTGGGGTGTCGGTCTGCCCCTAGTGAAGGATGTCTCCCAGTTAGGTTACTCAGGGGTCGGGAACCCACTTGAGCAGGCAGTCTGTCCCTTCTCAGATCTCAACCTCCATGTTGGGAGATCCACTGCTCTCTTCAAAGCTATCAGACAGAGTCGTTTGTGTCTGCAGAGGTTTCTGCTGCTTTTTTGTTGTTGTTGTTGTTGTTGTTGTTGTTTAGCTGTGCCCTGTCCCCAGAGGTGGAGTCTACAGAGACAGGCAGGCCTCCTTGAGCTGCTGTGAGCTCCACCCAGTTGGAGCTTCCCAGCAGGTTTGTTTACCTACTGAGCCTCAGCAATGGCGGGCACCCCTCCCCCAGCCCCGCTGCTGCCTTGCCATTAGATCGCCAACTGCTGTGCTAGCAATGAGGGAGGCTCCATGGGCATGCGACCCTCCCGGCCAGGTATGGGATATAATCTCCTGGTGTGCCCATTTGCTAAGACCCTTGGTAAAGTGCAGTATTGGGGTGGGAGCTACCCGATTTTCCAGGTGTTGTGTGTCTCAGTTCCCCTGGCTAGGAAAAGGGATTTCCTTCCCTCTTGTGCTTCCCAGGTGATGCGATGCCTCGCCCTGCTTCAGCTCTCGCTGGTCAGGCTGCAGCAGGTGACCAGCACGGATTGTCCGGCACTCCCTAGTGAGATGAACCCAATACCTCAGTTGAAAATGCAGAAATCACCTGTCTTCTGTGTTGCTCTCGTGCTGGGAGCTGGAGACTGGAGCTGTTCCTATTCGGCCATCTTGCTCCGCCCCCTCCAACATCTGTGATTTCTATTGATGATAAAGTCACAGGTGCTCCTAAAGAGTGGTTTGTTGCCTTCATTCATAACTGAAAGAAGTGCCAAAGTTTATATGCATAACATGTTATATTTTACTGATTATAAAACGTACTGTTCACATGCCTGCCCTCAGTCACTGGCCCATGGTACAGACCTAATTCTTACCAATGCTAGTGTCATTCAGCAATCTAACTTCCCAGTGCCTCACAAAAGCAACATCTTATTAACCTCCCACATTTTACACAGAAGCATAAACCTCATTATGCCCTTCAGACTTCCCTGTCACCAGTATTACTGGGCTCTTGATAATGTGCACTTGAAGTTCTATTTACCCAAAATGTACCACCATTAACTGTCATTTTTGAAACCACAAAAATTATATAACACTAATCATTACTTTAGCTTTCCAGAAATACACTAAAAAATGTAGGTTACAGCACCAAGACAATTCTATTAAGACATACAATCCAGCTTAGATGGTTTGCAAAGTCAAGATATGAAGGAAGAATCCATTCATTAACAACTGACAACAATAAAAATGCTTAAGCAATGGGAACTCCCTGAATTCTGTTATTCCGGGAATAGGCTGTCAAAGCTGGTGCTGAAAGATGAAAACTGTGTCAACAAAGGTAGAACATCTATTGGAATGCAGACAGACAGTCTGGTTTCATCCGAGCTCAAGTATCAAAAAAGTAAGACATGCTGTTTGATTTATGTGTTTGTGTGTGGAATCATGTGGCATTCAATTTCTAGAGTAGTTTCCTCTATGACACCTACAAGAAATATTTATTATATGACAAAGTAGGGTCATTCAGTCACTGAAAAGAAAAGAACCAGACATATAATGTACACTCGAAACATCCTACATCCACTCAGAGTGTCAGCAACATGCAGATCACATGAATACAGCAGCTTAAATGTCAATAGTCCCTCTGCTGCGCAGAAAATAGTGCCTTTGAAGGCAAAAATGAGAGGAGTGCATTTTAAGCAACTACAAAGAAATAGTGATTTTCACCAGACTAAAAAAAGAGGTGGGAGATATGGGAGGTCAGATGAGAAAAGGAGAGGAAGAGTCAGACTCACAGCACTTAGAGAAAGAGCTCTTAAGGAAAGGACAAACATGGTCACCCTATGTGCTCAAGGACGTGGGATCCTTGGCCATTGGGTTCTAGGCAACTCAAAGCTCCTTGTACCCTGTGCACCGCTCACAAACAAAAAGCTACAAAATTTCAAAACCCCATTATGACCTTGGAAAATGGGAACATCATCTTTCCCCATTTTCTACTAACTGTAAGATTCTCAGATTCTGGTAAGGGACAGAACTGAGACTAAATTTTTCTCTAATGAAAATAAAATCATAAATCATCTCAGGTTCTTGTTTTTTTTAACAGGAAAAAAATTTGTTGGAAATTTTTGAAAACATGCCATATTTCTGCTTTCTTAAACTGTTTGATCAATTTAGGCAGTCATTTCAATGAAAATAAAATGTTGGAAGTCATACAATATGTGAGGGAAAAAAACCCAAATATTAAAAAGATAACAAAGAATATACATAGTAAAGAGACTTTGGATAAACCTCAAATAACAGCCTCAAACTCATTACCTGATGAATTTTGATGCATGGCATAGACAGAATTCTTCTGGCCATAAATTATACTATTTGTCCATTTTTCATTTCAAACCTATACTTTTTCTGTGGCTGCTCATATTCATCCCCTAGTGTCTCAGAGCTGAAATAATTCTCTTCTGAGCAAAGTCTCCACTCAGATATATGTGCAGTTATTGTGTATCTCAAGATTTCTGAGTTGAAATTAATTTTTAATGTATGTGCAATTATGCGAATCATTAAGATTGTGAAAATATTATAAACAAAGTAAAACAAAATGAATGATGAAGTTATCAGCTCATTAACTTCGACAGGGACCAATGAACTCTGTCTTATTACCTAAGACCAAATCTCACAGAGCCCACATTCACGCTGGTTACTTAATAAACCATGAACAGAGACAGACACAAGGCATAGTCTCCAGTTACTGCAGTCCTTAGAATCTGCACCAGCATCCTGATCCAGGCAGCATTGGGGTAACTGACATCTTCCAGGAAAGGGAGAACCCAAGAATGTCACAGAGAGAGAAACTGGCAAAACCCCAAAATACTTTGGTGTGTTTTAAACTCCAAATAGTAAAACAAAAAATGTAGAAAACATAAATATGTGATATTGCAAATTAGAAAAAAATAGGGAGAATTTTATTTTTATTGTAGAAGGAAAAATAGACATAATGGTTCCAATTCAGAATATAAAAATCACTACAGAGAATGGGTTAGGAATAAAAATTAGTGGCTTTTGGAGGACTGATGCTTATGGGAGATTATATACATATTTTTAAATGATTACGCCTCTCCTCATGAGAGAATTATACACCTCCATCCTATTGATATCAGCCTTTATGTGTCACACTTGGCCATTAAAATAAAAACAATGAGATATGCCACTTCCAAAGATAAGTTTTACGTGTCATGTTCTCTTGTGCCCTGTCATGAGATTGGTATGACCCAGGTAGGAGCTACTTCTTCAGTCTGGATCCTGCAATGAAGCTGACACAGCACAGAGTCGGAGTTCATTCAGGATAAATAAGCAGTATAAGCAAGAAGCAAATTTTTGTTTTTGTAATCCCCCAACCTTTGTGAAGTTTTGCTATTGTAACATAACTTAGCCTATATATTAGGATTGGTGAGACTCCAAAGGCAAAAAGCAGGACCAGTGAACATCTTCTAGTACATATAAATGTACTCCAGTTACATACCATACTGGTACTTTTAATCCTAGAATCCTAAGATAGACATGCTGCCTTCATCTTTGAGCCAAGGAGATAGTACCAGACCAGTATTGCAGGATACAACCCAAAGTCAATGGTTTCTGCATTGTTCAAGCATTCTGGAGCACATAACTCTAAGTCTTGTATCTCATTAGCTTTGATAGCTCTGAGAATAGACCATCTAGCACTTTACTTCTCCTGATACCAGGGATCCTGTAGGGTTTGTAAACAAGACTTTGCCCCTTTTGTGTTAATAAGGAGTAGGAAGAGGTTAGAAGAGGAAACTGTGGGGAGAAGAGAAGGTAGTGTGTAAAAATCCCAGTCCACATAGCCAGGCCCACAAGATGTATAACTTTATTTTCTGAAATAATGTGATTCTATATTTGACCTGTATTTCTTGAGGTCTTTTATCATTAGGTCAAACTACAGTTTCAAGAGTTGATGTAGGGGGCTTCCTAAAAAAACTGTAGAGGAGAAGGTTCTAGGTCATCAGTCCACATGGATTGTCACTGAGATATTTACTGTCCCAGTTCTTAAAGTTCCCTTGACATTTGTGACTGGCAGGTGCTTCTGTGACACACCTGAGAAAGCCCTTCATGAGGCTGACTATAAACTACTTTGCCTAGCAATCTAGTAGCAGTTCCAGATCAAGGATCCTGCTCTCCCTATAACTGCACACCGGGAATCAGACCTCTCTGCTTGCATAACATTCATCTTTCCTCAACTGGGCATCTCTAAAATGAGGGGGAATTCTACTACCTTTGTGTTTGGGAACAAAATAGTTTTGTTTTTTTGTTTTGTCTTGTTTTGGTTTTTTGTTGTTGTTTTGTTTTGTTTTGTTTTATAGCTGGCAATTTCTACCTTCCCTTAGGCTTAAATTTTCAAAGCAAATGCCAGGAAAAAAAAATCATAGATTATTTCTGCTTTGTATGCAGCCACCACTCTACTCTGAAGTGGTAGGAAGAAACCAGACAACCTGACTGAATGGGAAGAACAACAAACAGGCAAAGACAGGCAGGTAAATTTAAGTTAGCCTTTTGCCCCCACCCAATATTACAAAAGCACTGTGGTAATGCAAAATTTCTATGAGAGGCCCGTAAGATTCCATACTCTAATCATCAGACCTCTGAATGTGATATCACTGCAGGGTTATATTATGTGGCACCGTTTACCTTACAAAAAAAGAGATCATTCAAGTGGGCCTGATCTAATCACAGGAGACTTTAGAGGAAAAGACACTTCTCTGACTGGTGGCAGAGACGAAGCTAGAAGAGGAAGTCTCAGATATGCATGAGTAGGGCTTGATGCACAGTTGCTCTTTTGAAATTGGAGGGGCTGCAAGGAGCTGAGGGCACACCCCTGACAGACAGACAGCAAGGAGACAGGGACTCAGACCCACAAACACCAGCAATTAAATGTGCAAAGACTTGAATGGGCTTGAAAGCAGATTTTTCCTTAGAGCTTCCAGACAAGAGCCAACACTTTGTTTTTGACCTTGTAAGCCAAGAGCCCAAGTGAGCCCACGTGGGCTTCTGACCTAGAGAGCTGTGAACTAGTAAGTTTGTGCTATTTCAACCACCTTTGTGGTCATTTGTTACACAGCGACAGAAAACAATACAATCTTATTTCCCGTACCCAATTTCACTCCTGCAATAAGTTCACAAACTTCCTATGCGTTATTAATAATTCTTCAAGGACCATTTTTCCTTAAATTGTTTGGTTTACCAAGAGTGACTGCCTCCCTTATCCTTCTTAGAACATTAAAATGGTGTTCATTAAATGTATATAATGATTGTACTTTTTTCTTTTTTAAGCTTTCCACGTGTGCTCACACACATTTTAGATCCTTGCTTGGGATGGATCTAAATAGCACAAAAATGGCAATTCAATATCTTTAACCTAATAACTTATTTTGTCAAGGACAATCAGATTGTCTTCAGTGTTGGGAAATATTCTAACACTATGCTTTGATCTCTGAAGATGTGATTTCCTTTAGCAATTAATAGAATTGAGATTATAAGAATAAAATAATGAATTTTTACCAATGACTGACTCTGCACAGTGACTGCCTCACAGTTGTCCTTGGTTTTGAAAATTCAAGTTAGAAAATTAGTTATTTTCTTACTAGTTTAATTTTGCAAGTCAAAAAATCAAAAATTATGTGATATGCTTCAACTTTCAATTTAATTAAGGCCATTTTACATCATTTGGTTTTATGCATTCATTTTCTTTGTTTTTATTAAATGACAAAGTGCAAGAATTTTTTGTTATTTCAAAACACATGAAAAAGCAAAAGTTTACTCTTGCTGTTTCTGGTTTTTAGCCAACAGAAAATGTAGAAAGGCCAAAATAGCTGTTTCCATCTTAAGTCACCATTATACACTTAGAGTTCTTAAGCGCCCCTTCAGACAAGATTTTCTGCTTTCACCTCCTAAAAAAGGCTGGCATTTGGAAGGAAGCACCTCATTCAAGGAAGTTTGAAAAGCTCCCAAACTTGTATTCTGTAACTCAGGAACATATGAAAGCCCTAATGTGCTGTGAAAATGCTTTTTGATTCTTGAAATGTTGCTTCTCTGTAATTCTGAGTCCCTTATGTCAGTTTGTCAGCAATAAAAACATCATTAGGTTGTGGTCCCTGAAGTTTTGATCGTTAAAAAAATTCAAAGTTCAGGCAGTGTTTCATTACACAATTTCACATCCGGGCACTAGCTATATTATCTGAAAGCAGCTGTAATTCTTCTTACTAGATGACTAGAAATGAATTGGTTAATATACAATAAAACATAGTGGAGTAAGAGTTTGACTATGTGATTTACGGTTAACAAGGCCAGCCCCATTCTCTGATCAGATTATCAAAGTACGTTTTAAAAATCACTGCCTATGCCCCCCTTTCTATAAAGAGTTTGCGACCAAAATTTACATGCCAATACTCTTTCAGGGATTTCAATACTTGGGAAACGTGAATAAAAAGAAGAGATCTGAGGCAATAAAGGAGGGAGAGCAAATAATGAGGAGAGTGTTATTAAGCCAGTCTCAACTTTCCACCGAATGCAGTTGAGTGTTCGATCTCATAAGATGTCTCATGAAGGAAGATGTCTTCAGGAAGGAAGTATGAAGGGCTGTTTCTTCTAACAGTCCACTGGGACATCTGCGGCCTTGTGTGTTCCATAGTGCACCAAATACCCCCCAACTTCCAGGTTACACCAGAAAGACCAATATGGCAGTCTCTAGAATGCCAGATCCCAAGACAGCAACAGCAGCATCGGTAGTGCTTATGGAAGACCTGCAAGCAGGGCAAGTAGGGGGCAGATGTAAATTCAAATACTTCCACCATCCCACCAGCTGCTACCTGGACTCAGCCTATTAAACCATTGCACATGAGCACTCAGAAGAGCCCAGGACAACCTGTGCCTCAGCAGCAACTGTGAAGACCTAGAGAAAGAGCTAAGAAGCTCTGAGCACGATGCTTGAGAAAAGATGTCAAGTCATGCCCATGAGCAACACGAAGACTTCAGAACAGCTGCCTCCAATAAAAGGTAATAATGGAAACCCATTAGACTGCCCTTAATAAAGATTGAAACCAACCCCATTAAAGTCTACGAAAATGCATTTGGCTCCAGGAGGTATCTCTGGAGGCTCATCTATGACATCAAGCAGAAAATCTTGGCCAAGCAAACCCAGAGATTCATTTAAACTGATCCAACACAGTCTACCCTTTGTGCCATTCAGATTCCCTTACATCCTTTTCTGAGAGAAAAAAAAAAAATCTTACTTTTCTCTTAGACAGCAGTCACTTCTCAGGGGCGGCTAATTGTAGTCACCAAAAACAGACTTAAGGATGGTTAGGAAACTAAGCCTTCATCCCCTCTACTCAGTGGGAATGGTCCTAACATTGTCATTGAAATTCATTAGTTTCCTCCTCCACTGGCCATCTATAATTCCCTCACCTTTAGCCAGCATTTTAGCTTGTCTGGGTTGTATGTCTAGTGAGGAGATGCAAACCTTTATCACCAATTAGTCTGAGTCCTTCCTCAGTTGCCTTGTCCTTGTCAGACCATGATTGTTATAATCATCCACTTACAGTTATTACCAGGCATGGCAGCACCAAATACACAAAAATACACAGCCATAATCACAAAAATTTTCCTTCTTGCCTCTATTGTGTATCAGGAGGAACAGATAAGCAAAAAAGCAGTGGAAATCCACTGAAAAGACAAATTAATCATTTGCCTAATGACCATCATCATCGCCACCAACAACAATAGCAGCAGCAGCAAGATTGCCTTTCTAAAATTAAGAAAGCCTAAGATATCCAATCCAGAGGCTCAATGGACTTCAAAAATCAAACACATATAACTGATTAACCATGAGCAATTTCGTTATAAAAAATCGGTAGGCCAAGGCCAGGCGCAGTGGCTCATGTCTGTAATCCCAGCACTTTGGGAGGCTGAGGCAGGTGGATCATGAGGTTAGGAGTTTGAGACTAGCCTGACCAACATGGTGAAACCCTATCTCTACTAAAAATACAAAAAAATCAGCTGGGTGTGGTGGTGAGTTCTTGTAGTCCCAGCTACTCAGGAGGCTGAGGCAGGAGAATCACTTGAACCCAGGAGGCGAAGGTCGCAGTGAGCCAAGATTGTGCCACTGCACTCCAGCCTGGTGACAGAGTGAGACTCTGCCTCTAAATAAATAAATAAAGTTAAAAAAAGGTATAGCCTATTTATAGAAGGAAAGCTATTACCCAGGATATCAAGAGGCAAGACCTACTTGCCATTACCAAAAAACAAACAACCAAAAATCTCTGCAGTGAATTCAAGTCATACCTGCTATTACAACAAATTCTGTAGTAAGGTAAGGATTGCACTTAGCACATCTGAACACAGGAAATAATGGCTAGTTCTATAGAAATCCAGATTCTTTCCATGTAAACCATTATGTACAGTGAGAATGCACTTTGCTTGTTTTTATTGTTTGCGTTTCATCAAATAGTGGAACATAGTTATATTTTTGCTAATAAACCTACAGAATGCCCAGTAGCTCCCTTGGAAACAGTTAAATTGGATGTTGATATAATGATGGGTATAGATTGTATAAAAGTAAAAAATGCACAGAGGGTAAGGGAAAAATAAAAATGTGTTTCAGCAAATGAAGAAAAATTGTTTAGAAATAGTTAAGAACCATTGTACTAGTATCCAGGGCCCTTTTTTAGAATTCTAATCTGAAACATGTCTGCTTTTCTTCTTTGACTAAGAAGTGAATGCTTCCATCTTTGACATCGTTCCAACAAACTTCCATCCAACAATTCAATGTTTAAGGTGTCACAGTTTTCCAGTCCACATGGGGTTTTGTTTTTGTTTTGTTTTTAATTTTTTTTTACCATTTCATCTATGTCAAATTTACACAAAACATCTAGAAAATCCAAAATCATTTAAGAAAAATAATCTCAAAGGTAACCATTGCCAAACACAACATGCTGCAGCTTTTCCCCATGCACGAATTTTATTTGTGATGAGAGTGCATGATAGACCATTAGAGAAGAAAAAAAAAAAATAACTGGAACGGTTAAAACAATTATACAGTGTAATGGTTTCATCATCATCATTTCACTAACTCACATCTGTGACTATTTTGAATCTGCCACTAATTAAATAGGGGAATCATAGGAAATCAAACATCTGGACCAAAATCATGGCTGAGGTGCTCATCACAAACATTATCTACCTCTCACATTTTCTTTTCACTTGATGAGGCTTCAAGAGGAATACTTTTCCTCTTTAAAAAATTCTGAAACAAGGAGATTATTCCCATGAATATCTATATTATCCATTTCCTTCTATAATAAGGTATAATAATACAAATAAATTTGTCAAATTAGTTCTGTTAAAATATTTTTCCTCTGATAATTTAGAAAATGAATCTAATTTCACAACTACCTCTAGGGACAACATTGAGCTTTTTTCATATTTGTAATTTCTTTAACTATAATCACTATAATTTTTAAGGTGGTTCTTCACAGGTCATTTCTTTGGTAGCCCGATGATATGAATATTTTAGAGTAGCCTCCTTAACACTTCTGAAACCATCTTTAGCTAGCACCAACAATTTAAAATGTCCCTAAGGTCTATATCAATGTTCAAGAATAACACACAAAAGAAATATTGAACTGTGTTCAATGTAAAACAAAAAAATCAAGCCAAGGTTTCTTATTTTGCACTCTAAAATGATTCCGAAATGGAGGAGAGCTCGAAACATGTCATTGTGAGGAAAGGGACCCTACAGAATTCCTATCCCCGGGGTGAATCAGTCAATATAATTACAAAGTATCATCATACTCAAAAAACAGTCTAGTTCTTACCCTTTCTTCACATTCATACAAAGGGGTAATTGTAACCTCTGCTACCAGTTATCTTCAATAAGACTTTTCAAGGTATGGATTTCATCTGCATTGTTTTAGCTAAATGTTAGATTTTATATATTCACTGAAAATACATGGGATGCCTAAGTCCCGGCATTGTATTGGATATACCATTCAATACAAGCAGACTAGTCATTAGCTTAGTTGCATACAAAAGAACCAAACACATCTAGAATTGTTTGTTGTGTCTTCCTCCTTGAAATGAAAAGAGTTGAAGGGCAACTAAAATACAGTACCTAACTTTATGGAGTTTACATTCTAGCTGAGGAGATACAAGAGGACTGACTATACATAAAAAGTTAAGCTGCAATGTGATCCAATGAGAAAGGAGAGGTTTTATCTGTGTTATGTTTCAGATTTCTGTTAACACTGAATTTCAACAATAATTGTACAGTCATTTATATTTGTCTGTGAATCACAAAATAAATATTTAGAAGGAATAGACAGATAATGTAAATATGTCTGTTACCCTTTAGGTGTTACCTTTGGTTTCTACTCAAAATTTTAAGGATTTTTTTTTTTTTTTTTTTTGCTTTGTTTTGTTTTTCCTGGAAATGTAAAATATCACTTCCTGATTTGGGTATGCCGTATACCAGACCAGAGAAAATCAGATTTTCAAGGTTAGAGCAGGCAAACCACCAGGTCTGGATAATTGTATAACTTTATATTCTACACGTAACCATAAAAATTCTAGTTAAACTTAAGCCTTTTGGGGTGATACAGTTTGGCTCTGTGTCCCCACTCAAATCTCATTTTGTAGCTCCCACAATTTCCCTGTGGAGCTGTGGGAAGAGGGCCACCATCCTTCAGACCCCAGAATGGTAGATCCAATGACAGGCACCATGCACCTGGAAAAACTGCAGACACTCAACATCAGCCTGTGAAGGGAGCTGGGAGGGACGCTGTTCTCTGCAAAGCCTCAGGGGTGGAGCTGCCCAAGACCATGGGAACCTACATCTTGCATTACTGTGAGACAGGGAGTCAAAGGAGATCTTTCTGGAGCTTTAAGATGTGACTGCCCTGCTGGATTTTGGACTTGCAGGGGGCCTGTAGCCCCTGTTTTGGACAATTTCTCCCATTTGGAATAGCTGTATTTACCCGATGCTTGTACCTTCATTGTGTCTAGGAAGTAACACTCTTGCTTTTGATTTTACAGGCTCGTAGGCAGAAGGGACTTGCCTTGTCTCTGTTGAGATTTTGGACTGTGGATTTTGGAGTTAATGACTTTGGAACACTGTTTGGGAGGCATGATTGGTTTTGAAATGTGAAGAGATGAGATTTGGGAGGGGTTGGGGCAGAATTATGTGATTTGGCTCTGTGTCCCCACCAAATTTCATCTTATAGTTTCCATAATTTCCATGTGTTGTGGGAGAGACCTGGTGAAAGATGAATGAATTATGGGGGTGGGTCTTTCCCATGCTGTTCTCATGATAGTGAATAGGTCTCACAAGATCTGATGGTTTTAAAGATGAATGTTGCCCTGCACAAGCTCTCTCTCTTTGTTGCTGCCATCCACGTAAGATGTCACTTGCTCCTCCTTTGCTCCTCCTTGCCTTCTACCATGATTGTGAGGCCTTCCAGACCACATGGAATTGTGTATCCAGTGAAGCTTCTTTCTTTTCTAAATTTCCCAGTTTTGGGTATGTTTTTATCTGCAGCATGAAAACAGACTAATACATGGGAGATGCAAGAGGTAAATATTATTTACTTCAGTTTCTACTGGAATTTTTATACTATTGTCTAGCATACAATAAAACCTTACAAGAAATATCAAAGCATGAAAACATTACCCCAAATCATGGGTAAAAAAAAAAATCAGTAGAGGCATATTCAGAGAAAACCCAGATATTGAAATTAGCAGACAAGAACTTTAAAATAAGCATTATGAATATGTTAAATATGCTAATGTAGAAGAGAAAAAACAACATGTGTGTACAGATGGGACATTTCAGCAGAAAAATGGAAACTGCAAGGATGAACCAGAATAAACTTCTAGATGTGAAAATTATGATATTAAAAAGAAGTAATACTTCAACTAGGCTTAAGAGCAAAAGAGAGGATTGGTGACCTCAAAGACAGGTTAATAGAAATTATCCAAATAATAATATAAACAGAAATAAAGAATAGAAAAAAAACTGAACAAAGTTTCTGATATTGTTAGGATGATATCAAATGATGTAACAACTGTAATTAGAGTCTCAGGATGAGAAAGAGAGAATAAATAATACCAATCCTACACAAACTCCTTTATAATATAGAAAACATTTTCCTACTCATTTTATAAAGCCAGAATAACCCTACTATCAAAACTTGATACATACATTGCAAGAAAATAACAGAGCAATATGCCTATCATTAAAGGTGGGAAATGTCTTTAAAAATATTAGCAAATTAAACAACAATGTATAAAAAAGGATAACACACAATAAAAGAAAATTTGACTAAATTTAAAACCTATCTGATAATTTTTATAAAAAATACTGTAAGCAAACCAGAAATGGAAGAAGTCTCCTGAGCCTGACAAAAGGCACCTAACGCTAGCATCATACTTAAGGCTGAAAGATGAAATGATTCTCCCCTAAGATCAGGAATCAAGCAAGAATGTCCACTATCATCACTTCTATTCAACTTTGTACTGAGTGTTCTAGATAGTAAATGAGGGGGTAAATGAAATAAAAGCCATCGTATTGGAAAGGAAAAAGTAAAACTTTTTTATTCGTGGATAACGTGATCGTATACACAGAAAATCCTCAGGAGTTTTCTGAATTAATAGTGAACTTAGAATGTTCTCAAAAAATCAATTGTATTTGTATATATTAGCAAAAAATAATAGAAAACTAAAACTTTTAAAACAATGTAATTTACAATATTACCAGAAAATATCAAATATCTAGGGAAAAAATTAACAAGAGATGTGAAAGACTTCCATAAAAAAGCTACTTTGAGATTTCTCATAAACATAAAAGTTAAAGCCATAAGCTTCTGGGAAAAAGAAAAAGAAAATATTTTTATGATCTTGGTGAAAGCACAGATAGACAGAATATAAAAATCACTAATCATAAAATTAAGAATATAATCAAGCTTCATAAAACCAGAAAATTCTGCTTATCAGAAAACTAGTAATAAAATAAGCATACTACAGGCTAGAGAAAATATTTGAAATATTTGACAATGTAATAATTCCCAGAATATATTTTTAACATTTTATGAATCAATAAAAAGACCAAAACCTAATTTAAATGATTAAAATATTTGAACAAATACTTACAGAAGAAGATAGAAGAATCTCCAATAAGCACCTGAAAAGGTACTCTAAGAAAATACCATTTAAAGCCACAAAGAGATACATTTCACAAGATCAGTGGCTAAACTACTGGATAATGCTAAATGCTGACAAGAATATGGCACAATTGGAACTTTCATAGAGATAGCACAATGACTGAAAACACCATATGACCCAGCAATGTCAGTTCTAGATATTTATCCCCAAAAATAAAAAAATGCCCATTTTTAAAAACTTGTAGAAGAATGATCATTGGAGTCTTATTTGTCAGAATTAAAAATTAGAAATAACTCAAAGGTCTATTGACATTAGCATTAATTAATTGATTGTGGTAGATATACTACTCAACAATGAAAAGGAATGAACCATTAATACATGCAACAACATGAGTTAGTCTTGAAACATAGTGTTAGACAAAAGGAGCCAGGTCCAAATGATCACAGATTAAATTATTTCATTTTTACACTGTGCAAGAACAAGAAAAACTAACCTGTGATTATTGAAATCAGACACTAGTTCTTCTGGGGGTTGGGAATTTGACTAGAAAAGATCATGAAGGAATTTTATGGGTGACAAATTGTTCTATACCTTGAGTGAGATTACATAGGTATATAGAATTGTCAAAAACTCTTCAAATTGTACGCTTAAGATCTGTACATCTTACTAATGCATATGATACGTCAACAAGAGAAACAAAGGATGAGGAGCGTATTTTTTAAAAACACAGTGTTAGGAAAGATTAATTTATCTGAAAGCGTGCCAGATACAGGACAATAATTATTCTGTAAGGTTTAACAAATGGTTACCATATGTATGCAAAACACTCATGGAGAGGCAAAAAGTAAAACAGTCGCTAAGATTAAGAAATTCAAAATATAATGGAAGTTCACAACTAGCACCCTGCCATGTTCGTATGTCCATGAAAGATCCTCTTCAATTAAAAATATTACCAGTTGAACAGGAAAAGTAGTGGGAACAATACTCATTAGGTGAATCTTGAGGCAAGAGGAGGCCAAAGTCGGGCAGGCACCGGTCACAGCCTGGGAGAAGAGTCAGTCAGTCAGTCCAGAAGAAATATTCTTCAACTTAAGGGTGTTGCATGAAGGCTCCAGATAAAGAGGCAGATTCCTGGCCCGTGTGTGGAAGAGAATTGGAGTATTCAGAGCAGAGTGAGAACAGAGAAGCACCTATTCAGCCTTTACAGAAGAGATCCTGCCATTTGTGACAACTTGGATAAACCTAGATGACATTATCCTAAGTGAAATAAGCCAGACACAGAAGGGAAAATACTGCATGATTTCATTTATATATGCAATTAAAAAATCAAATACGTAGAAATAGAGTAAAATGGTGATTATCAGGTGGGGGGAATAGGAAGATGTAAATTGAAAGATACAAAGTCACAAATATGTGACATGAATAAGTCTAGAGTTATAATGTACAGTATAAGGATGGACTATTGTTAACAATATAATAATAATACATTATGCACTGGTAATTTGTCAGGAGAATAGATTTTAGGTACAACTACCACTGGAAAAAAAAAAGCAATTACAAAAGATGATGGATATGTTATCAATAATTTACTTGGCTATAATAATCACTTCCCTGTGCATACACAGATCAAGATAAGCATATCAAAACATCATGCTGTACATCTTAAATATATACAATAAAAAAATTTTTTAAAAAGGAAATAGAGAAAAAACAAAAGAGGAGAAGTTTTCTTGTCAGAAAGATGGTACCTCCTGGTGAGCTGTGGTCTGCTTTGTCAGAGCCTACATACACGCCTGGTTTTGCTCAATTCTTAACATCCAGAGGGCCAAGACCTCAGCTGCATCTGCAAACTCCTTACCAGCAAGACTGGCCATTTGGAATTTCAAGGCCTTCTCCGGCCATCACCTCTATTTTCCTCCATATTTCTTTGTTCCAGGTGTCTGTTTTCTCAGTGTTCTTCCTGACTCCAAACTTTCATTACAACTTTCTGGATTCCTCTGCAGTTCTCTGGCCTTGCCTGCCATCTCTCTGATAGTCAGCTCCCTCCACAGAGAGAGGGCTTTTCCACACAGGTGTTGCCGTCCTTTTCGCTCTTTTTTGGGGGGGAAGGGGGGGCGTGGAACGGAGTCTTGCTCTGTCACCCAGGCTGAAGTGCAGTGACGCGAACTCACTGCAAGCTCCGCCTCCCGGATTCAAGCCATTCTCCTACCTCAGCCTTCAGAGAAGCTGGGACTACAGGCACCCGCCATCGCGCCAGCCAATTTTTATTTTTAGTAGAGACGGGGTTTCACCTAGTTAGCCAGGATGGTCTCGATCTCCTGACCTCGTGATCCACCCGCCTCGGCCTCCCAAAGTGCTGGGACTACAGGCGTGAGCCACTGCACCCAGCCCATCCTTCTCTCTCGACCACTCTTCTGCCTCTCCTGACTGCTGGAAATAGTCAGTCTGCATTAGTCTGCTCTCAGCTACAGCACGCCTGTTTCAATATCCTAGGCTCTCTTCAAGCTAAACAACTCTGTATTTTTCAAAAAAATTTTCAATTGCAGTTTTGGATTTTAACTGAGTTTGCCAAACTCATTTTTCTGAGTTTATCAGAAAAATATATGCCTACACTTATTCACTAGAGTTGAAAAAATCGACAATTACAGTCTGGTGCTATTTTTATCCTTTCTTTCCCTCGGTTTCTATTTTCAAATATTCTCCTTATTTACCATCTTTACTTGAAGAGTGAAATGGCACTAATTGGATACATGGCAGTGAATTTCCTGAGAGACTCAGCAACCTTAGTAGGCGACAGGTCTTCCAGTGCTAGGGACGAACCTCAGCAGTAAGAGAGGTTTCCTCAGAAGAAACCTTCACCCAGTTAGCCTTCAGTGAACCTCAGATGAGCCTACGAGTACACCTTAAATTTCCTAACTGTGCCAGGAGCAAAGCATTACTATTCTGCATGCTTAGTAGCAGCCACTGACTACATTGTCTGTATGTTCTACAGACTAAAAGTCTCCAGGTTGCATGCAGATGCCCTCACAGTGGTGTGTGACATGGCCTAGCCCTCTCCAGCTTTAAGCTCTTCCTCAATGCAAGATTTACCTTGTCTCAGCAACCACCAGGAAGCTTTTCTTTGGCCATCCTATTTCACAGAAAACAGAACTGCTTGTTGCCAATTTTATTTCTTAACAGAGTTCTTCTCCCTCCCAACTTATAAAAAGAGCACTAGGTCTTCTAATTATACTATTCAAGGGAAAAGATTGAGAATTAAAAGGAAGTGGAAAAGGAAAAAAGGCTTTAAAAAAGGACTTAGGATACACACAGCTTTAAAAAGAGGATGGTAGGCCTCCTTGAGACAGCCAGGTGGGAAGGGCTCCCTGGCAGAACCCCCTAAGGCCTGCGCATTGGTGGAACGTGCACTGGGGTGGAGCCTTGGGAAGTTCATGCTCTGCAGGAGGAGGAGCCTGGCCTCTCTCTCTTGTTCCTGGTTATGGTGACTGGGATTCAATCTGCAAGGTGGGAAGCGTACTAGCAGGACCCTGGCTTTGCAGAGTCCCTGTTTCCCTTTTGTTCCTGGGCAATAAAAAAAAGGATCTATCTCATTTTTCTCATGTTCCCAATATATCTCATTTTTCTCACCCTTCAAATTGTCTGTGAGCCTAATTTTGGTGGTTGTATGACAAGGACCCCATCTTTAGCTGAACTAAGGAAAAGTCCTACAACATCCTTGCAAGACATACTTTTATTAACCTGTTAATGAAGTTGATATGAATCTAATCTATTAGATTTATAATCTAATCAAATCTGCTTTCCTGGCAGAAAGATGGGGTCTCACACTCTCCTCCAGATCTTTATTGAGGTTCCCAGAGGATGTAGGGTATCTGGACACTGAGGACGGCCCATCAGGTTCTTGAGTCATCTGACCAGGCAGTATCTGCTGAGGCTTGTGTTTCAAGTCTCTATCATCTTTCTGTGTATCTTCTCTAATCCCTTTGAAATGGCCTTCTCCAGTCCCATGGCTCTTTCTACTAAATCTGTGCGTTGCTTTGATGTATAAAATATCTCCATTGAGGAGAAAGAGAAAAAGGTGAAGTTAAAGGAGAAAAAGCTGAAAAGTTGCCAGTTCTTACTGTCATCATGGGCCAGGTGTCAGAACATATGTTAACATAGAACTTGTCTAATTTGCAAACTGAATTGAATTAAAAAGACAGGAAAACTCTGCTACAAAGAGTAAAATTTCACGTGGGTCAATTGGCTTTGTCCTTATACACTCAAGAATTAGAAATTCAAACAACTCAACAACAACAAAAGAAAAATAATCCCACTAAAAAATGGGCAAAGGACATAGACGGACATTTTTCAAAAGAAGGCCTACAAATGGCCAACAATATGAAAAAGTGCTTAACATCACTAATCATCAAAGAAATGCAAATGAAAACCACAATGAGATACCATCTTAACACTAGTCAGGTGGCTATTACTAAAAACTCAAAAATTCACAGATATTCGCAAGGATAGGAGAAAAGGGAAAGCTTATGCACTGTCGGTGTGAATGTAAATTAGCACAACCTCTATGGGAAACAATATGGAGATTTCTCAAAGAACTAAAAATAGAACCACCATTTGATCCAGCAATCCCACTACTGGGTAACTACTCAAAAGAAAAGAAATTGTTATATAAAAAAGATACTTATATTTAACACAGCACCATTCACAATAGCAAATATTTGGAATCAACCTAAGTTTCCATCAACAGATGATTAAAGAAAATCATATATATTATGAGATATATATTATATATTATATGTCATATGAGATATATTATATGTTACATATATTATGTATATTACATATGTGTTATATATGTGATATAAGAATGAGTGATTTGCTACATGATACAATGATATATATTTTATATATATATAAAGAAATGTGGTGAACATAAAAAGAATGAAATCATGTCTTTTGCAGCAACATATATGGAACTGGAGACCATTATGTTAAGTGAAATAACTCAGAAAGACAAATATCACATGTTTTTACTTATAAGCGGGAGCTAAATGTGTAGACATGGACATAGAGTGTGGACTGATAGACACTGGAGATTCAGAAGGGTGGGAGGGCATGAGGGATGACAAATTACTTTATGGATACAATGTATATTATTTGGGTGATGGTTACACTAAAAGCTCAGACTTCACCACTATTCAATATATCCATATAACAAAACTGCACTTACAAATATTAAATAATTGATTTTAAAAATTAAAACAACATGAGTGGGTCCAAACCTTGAAAACAATAAACAGGATAAGTAGTAAATCATGAAGACAAAGTTGTTGTGGATAGTAAACAAGAGAAAAGTGGAGAGAGAGAGGCAGAGCCCCCAAGAATCCTAGCAGGAAAAAAAATATGCCCACTCTCTAGCAAGAGCAAATTGGCTCAAACCATGCACAGAAGATTGGTCCTCAAGCCTGGGATCCCTTCTAGAAAGCTAAGCCCTGGTAATTTGTATGGGCTTTCCTCCTCTTCACTCTTACTAGCCGTGGTTAGAAATAAAATAAAAGCTACAGGGATGAAACATATCAGAATGAGTGATTTGCTGCATGATACAATGTTTTTGGAAGCATAGTAAGAAAGGCCATTGGTAGTTGCATCGACATAATTCTGGTGCTTTTCACTCACTAAACACTGTGAATGGGAGTTAAATACAGTAACACATATGTCATACTTATGAGACTTTAAAATAAGAATACACATACAACATCAGCTTGCTACAAAGCTTTGGCTACTTTTTTCCTGCAGGAGGCAAGAAATGGCCAGAGCTTCCTTCTGCCAATCATTGCCACCTCGTGTGACTATCATAAACCAGCTTTTCTAACACAACTGCATACACACACTTCCAGATAGCCCTGATAAAAGACTGCCAAAGGCTTAGAGGCTCTTGCTGACCATGGCTTAAATAATTACTTCTCTTTGTCCATTGACCATTGCAGAGTTTGATCCAATTACTGCGAAATTTCTGCCCTCATTCAGGAAATTGACAATGCCCATGTAATCTCAGACTGAGAGGATATGGGTCTACTCTGCTCTGCAAAGGCCTAACAGGTCTTTAATTCCTTTTTTGGCAAACTATTTTCTGATTAAAAACTTTTGAATTTCTAGTTAAACACTCAGGAAGAATCTTCAGAGAAAGACTGTAATGTATCCAATGTCATTACCGTTGGCCGCTGATCAGCTCATTGTCGGCAGAGTTCCTTTGGGCTCAGTTAGAAGCCTTTTTTTATTTTCTATACAAATGCTCAAGGCCTACATTTTCATACAGTCAATTTGCATTTTTATGGGGATGAACCCATTTTGTATGCCAGGGAGTCATCTGTGGATTTTGCACTGGATACTTTTTTAAAATGCATTTACCATTATGAAGGATAGATTGCTAGATACTGAAGTATAGAGGTTAGTACAAAATAGTTGAAAATGTGTTTCATCTAGACATAATAAACCGAAAAATAGTATCTCTTTCTTTTTGAAAACCAAAATCTATGCAATTTCAGACAGAATATATATTTATATATGTGTGTGGAGAACACACATACATAATTAGCTCTTTTATAAATGAGTGAGTGACTGTAAAATTCAATAAAAAATAATGAAGTTATACTCTGTATAAAAAAAGATATACTAAACTCACCAGAATTCTACAACTGCTGTAGAAACCTCCTAATTCAAGATATTTAAAACTAACAGAAAACATTGTCAGCAGAAATAACACTAATTAAAAACACTTATTAAATCAGCGTGGATTGTTTTCCAGAAGAAAGAGAAAAAGAATGGGAAAGGACTGTAGTTGATGTGAGGGAGCCAGAATCTACGTTTTCAGTGGAATTACAAAATGAATTGCAAGGAATACAAAACCCTATCAAGTCAATGTAGGAATAGAAAGATAAATAAGACACAGTCCTTGTTCTGGGCTTATGAAAAAAAATGGAAAATCACCATAAAGAATTGTCAATACCTTTTTTAGCTTTAGCTTATGTTTCTCATGGCTTCGGCTCCCGGCATAAAACTCTCAGACTAGTCGTGCCTTGCTATTCAAAAAGTGGCCTGTGGATCAGTCGCATAGGTGACACATGGAAGCTTATTAAAACTGCAAAGTCTCAGGCCTCACCCCACACTACTGAATCAAAATCTGCATTTTAACAAATTCCCAGGTGATTCTTACACACATTACAATCTGAGAAGCACTGGTGTAGAGCTCTGTTTGCCAACATTTTTAATTCTGCCAAAGCTCTATTTAAAACCAATTGATTTCCTAATTATATCTCTTTGAAAAAACACTTTGATTATGCTCTTTTTTGTTCAAAACCCTTCAATGGTGTCCCAACTTTCTAACTGTAGCCCTCAGGGCACACTACAATCTGACCTGTACTTTGCTTTTCCATAGATGAAACATATGTGTACACACACACACTACACACAAACACACACTAGGAATCTGGTATCACCATCCCCAGATACTCTTTGCATTCATTTTTACCTGGCATCTTTATTCATTTGATCCTCTCTCCCTCAAACAACGCTTCTTAATTTTGGCTTCCCATTAAAAAATATTAGGAAAGATTTTAAAATCCTGTTGCCCAGACGTCACCCCAGACCAAGTAAATCAAGTCACTAGAGGTGCAGCACACGCATTAGTGTTTTTATAGCTCCCTAGGGAGATTCCAATGTACAACCAAGGTTATGAACCAGTGGCCTAGAAAATCTTCCCCCCTCACCATTCACGTTCTGAAATCCTATCCATTCTTCAAGGCAGAGATCAAATGCCCCCAGTCATTCCAACATACTGAAATCTCTTCCTTATAACTCACAGACACCTTTTAGTCCATGTTTTCTTTTTGCAAACTGCAACATAGTGATGCTAATTTTATCTTTAAAGACTGTTAAATCTAAAGTTGCCACTGGATACCTAGGGAAAGAGCAGAGGCAAAAGATACTCCCATCTCCCACTCATGGCTAATTTGCATGGTATGACAGAGTCCAGCAGGGAGTGGAGCTCTGAAGAACACATAAAAATATGACAACTGAAAAGAGAAAAGGGAGAAAGAGGAGATGGGGAGCTAGAGGGCTCCTTCCAGATTCTGGTCTCCCTCCTACCTAGCTCAGTCATGGCAGCGTCACCAGATAACCCACTTGCCAGAGTCAAGAAGAAACCCTATTCCCCTCTCTCATCTTGTTTATTGTTCATCTTCCTCCACTAAAATATAAGGTCCAGAAAGCAGAGAGTATTGTTTTTTTATTCACTGATATGGTTTCCTATTGACTAGAGAAGTATATGGCACAGAGAAAATGTGATAGTTAATTTAATATATCAACTTGACTGGACCACAGGATGCCCAGACATTAGGCCAAATATTATTCTGGCTGTGTCTGTGAGGATGTTTCTGGATGAGACGAACCTTCTTGCCAGTAGACTGGGGAAAGCACATTGCCCTTCCCAGCATGGGAAGGTCTCATCCATCTGTTGAAGGCCTGGATAAAATAAAAAGACTGAGTAAGGGGGAGTCCACTCTCTTTGCCTAACTGTCTTCAAGCTGGGACATCAGTCTTTTCCTAACTTTGGACTCAGATTTGGACTGGAACTCACATTCCCAGCTCTCCTGCTTTTCAGGCCTTCATACTTAGCCTAGAGCTGTGCTATCAGGCCTCTTGAGTCTCCAGCTTGCTGACTGCAGATACTGTGACTTCTTAGCCTCCATAATCATGACAGTCAATTCCTTATAATAAATACTTTCTCTCCCTCTCTCTGTCTCCTCCCCTCCCTCTTTCTGTCTCTCCCTCTCTTGTTCCACGTTCCCCCCACCTGTCTATATAACTATATGCAACTTATTGGTTATATTTTCCTGGAGAACACTAACACAGAAGAAGTTCAATAAATAGTTGTTGAGTGAATGAATGATCTGTTGAGCAATTCCTTCCTGTTCCTTAGTTCAGCCTTTCATTGTGTTCTACCTGAATAACTTTTCCTAGCTTAGACACACACACACACACACACTCTCTCTCTCTCTCTCTCTCTCTCTCTCTCTCTCATTCTCTCTCTCTATCATTTATGCATTGATTCTTGGAAGAAATGGCCTTTCAAACCCTAAATGTGACCATGGTGACCACAATTTCTCTCCAGCTTAAAATTAAGTGCTCATCACCTGCCCTGAATATAGTTTAGTTTCTTAAGCACTCCACATAAAACCTTGAGAATTGAACCCCTACCACATTTAGCCTCATCATCTACAGTTATCACCCTTCACTTTCCATTTCTGCACCAAAAGTTGCTTTCCTGGTGGTTTCTCTGATATCCAAGGGCCTCACTCATCTCTGCCCTTGCATACACAGTCCTCACTGCCTAGAATTACTTTCTGTCTTTTATCCACTTAGAAAACTACTTTCATCCTTTAAAACCAAGTTCAGTGACAGCTCCTCCAAAAGCCTTTGTTTCTTCCAAAATAGGATTTACTATTCCTCTCTTCTTGATATTAATCCCATAGGTTTAAGCTCTCTTTAATTTCACTTTTTTTTTTTTTTTTTTTTTTTTTTTTTTTTTTTTTTTTTGAGACGGAGTCTGGCTCGGTCACCCGGGCTGGAGCGCAGTGGCGCGATCTCGGCTCACTGCAACCTCCGCCTCCTGGGTTCACTGCATTCTCCTGCCTCAGCCTCGCAAGTAGCTGGGACTACAGGCGCCGGCTGCCATGCCCAGCTAACTTTTTGTATTTTTAGTAGAGATGGGGTTTCACCGTGTTAGCCAGGATGATCTCCTGACCTCGTGATCCGCCCGCCTCGGCCTCCCAAAGTGCTGGGATTACAGGTGTTAGCCACCATGCCCAGCCTAATTCTTTTTTATGCTTTTATTGGTTGTGTAATTAGGATGCTTTGAGCTACAAAAACCAGAATGCCTACGAGTAGTTTTTAAATGAAAGCCATTTAATTACCTCACATATTAAGAGTTCGGACCATTCTAGGCCACGTGCCATAGATAACCTAAGCCATGATGGATCCAGGCTTCATTACTATCCTTAGTAGGTCTGTGATGCTCCTCTTTAGAGCTGCAAAATGGCCTCTATGGCTCCAGGCATCCTCACTTCACAGGATGGGGTCCTAAGCAAGAAGTAAGGAATTGGGGCAAAGGAACTTTATTTTTCATCAGGTAAAAAATTAGCTTCAGAATACCAACACAGACTTTCTTTCAGGTATTCTTGGCCAAAATTGGTCATATGTCTGTTTCATAACCGATCCCTGGCAAAGAGACACAGGACACCAATATATACACCAATCATAACTCATCACCTAGGCCTGAAAAAATTGTCACAATAACAAAACTGAGATCCTAGAAACTGAAGAAAAGAGAGTGACCACAGGATGAGTAACCAACATTGGCACATTAGTCTATATGTCTTTCTCCCCAGCGAGATGCGGTAGGTTTGAGAGCAAGGTCCATATCATTTCACCTTCTAGCCTAAGTCCACAGGGCAAAGCCTAGCATTGAATGTATGGAATTGAATTCTGAAGCTCATCTAGGAATACAACCCTAGTTAAAATAATTACATAAGCAGCCTGAGGAGGCAAAAAAAGCCGAATTTCCCTTTGGCTTTGTTTTCCCATTCATCAAGTAGAGGTAATACCTCTTCACTCCCTAAAATTCACATTAAAAATTTTAGGCTAGATCCAGTCATTGTTTATGATACATAAGAAAACAAAGCATGAAAATACACATCAAAAATCTAAATACCTATTTTCATGAGCAACAAGGAATTATTGTCAAATGATGAAGATGTCGATATTTACGGGGCACTTGCCTCTGAGAGGCAAACTTTACATACTAGGTTAGCTTACAGGGCTGCTGTAACTAAGTACCACACATTGGGTGACTTAAATAATAGAAATGTATTGTTTCACTGTTCTGGAGGCTACAAGTTCAAAATCAAGGTACCAACGGAGTTAGTTCCCTCTGAGGGCTGTGAGGGAAAGGCCTCTTCTAGGCCTCTCTTCTTGGCCTGTAGGTGGCCATCTTCTCCCTGCATCTCTTCACATCAGCTTCCCTCGGTGCACATCTCTGTGTCCAGTTTCTCCTTTGCATAAGAACACCAGTTGTATTGGATTAAGGCCCAACCTAATGATGTCATCTTAACTTGATTACCTCTGTAAAGACCCTATCTCCAAATATGATCACATTCTGAGGTACTGAGGGTTAATTTGAAATTTAACATATGAAAGTTAGGGAGACACAATTCAGCCCATAACATATGCATTATCCTCCCAGTCATCTTCTGCAGTAGGTGCTGTCATTAGTCTCATTTCAGAGAGAAAGGCAGTGTGAATTGGTGAGGCCAAGTCAGTTCTCCAAGGACACTAGAGATTGGTGGAGCAGACTCCCTCCAGTCTAATTACAGTTTATGAACTAACTATAATTTAGGATGGCAGGATTATTTATAAAACATAGACACTAACCTTGAAATACTTGATAACGTCACCTAACATATTCATTTTAATTACATTTTGAAGACATTATAACCAGGAAATATAAAACTGAAGTAGATAGTTTCCTTGGCGATCATTGAGTCCAATCCCTTTTCATACCTCTAGAAACTGAGGCCCAGATATGGAAATGTACTACTTAAAGTCACATAGCCTGTTCAGGGAAAGACAATCAGAACGCAGGTGTCGGCCCAGGGTGTTTTCTACACTGTGCATCTGACTCTCAAAGTACGAAGCAGACCACTGTTAAAGGAGGCTCACTGGCCTGATAGTTCAGAGACTCAGGAGCTTTTGCTAACTTTGCTACTGAGTACATGGAACTGATTACTTATACTGTCATTCACCTAACAAATATTTCTGTGAATCTGTCATCTACAAAGAAGGTATGTCCCAGTTAAAAACATGGGCCTTGGGATCCTACCATTCTGATCCTGATTCTGTCATTTACTAAATGACCTTGGAAAATGGACCAAACCTCCAGCTGTTCTAACTCCTCATCTGTTCAATGGAGATCATCACAGCACTTAACTCGCAGGATCATAATGAGAATTAAATGAGTTAATACATGTAAAGGACTTAATAAGGAGCCTGGCATACAGTAACATCCAGCACATGTTAGCTCTTAGCTCTTACCCTGTGCTAGGAACTGTGCTAGGCACTGAAGATCTAGATGTTAAAGACAAACAGGGGGAACACAAACCAATACATAGAAATTACAATAGACATTAATAGCATAATGTTAGGCATACTGTGACAGAGTCCATTACTCACTTTGGAATAAACTGTGGTATATCACATCACACTCTCAGTTAATTTGGTGGGAAAAGTATCACTGGTTAAAAATTTGTTATATTTCTATTAATTCTGAAGGTCAGGGAAAGCTGCTCAAAGTGGTTGTCACCTAAACTGTGTCTAGAAGTTGGGGGAGGGGGGGCAGGAACATTCCAGATACAGGAAAGGGAAATCATCAAGGACAGGCAAGGATTTCACTAAGGCCAGATTTTAAGTACTTTCAGGGGTGGTAGATAAGGGGAGGAGTGTTGAAAGACGAGGGCGGAGAAGCCAAGCCAATCCAGAAAATGAAAGGCTGGGCCAAGATCTTGGGGATTTATCCTGAAAAAAAAAAAAGGAAAGGAAAGGAAAGGAAGGAAGGAAGGAAGGAAGGAAGGAAGGAAGGAAGGAAGGAAGGAAGGAAGGAAGGAAGGAAGGAAGGAAGGGAAAGGAGAACCTGTAAAGAATTTTAAGCAGAAAAGTAAAACAATCACGTTGCACTTAAACATCTATTTCCCACACTCTCCATTTCTGTAAAATGACCTAGCCGAACAAAATATTTTAGATTTTAGATGTTAGTGGGATTTGTCTTTTCTAGTTCCAAAATTGCCTTTACTTTGTAACAAATCTCTGTAGATCTTAATTCAAAGCAACTTTGGGTTTATTTGGAGATAATGCAAGTAGAATGGTTGGTGGTACATTCTATGACAATCTGTTAGCAGGAAAGCTTAATGTGGAAAAGAAAACCCATTTTAATACTAGACACTCAAATTGAAAACTACTGTCCTAATTTTGAAGCATGGCCTGAGCCATAAACAACGTTACAGATCATCGGCAATAGCTATAGCCATGTGCCTCTGAAAATAAAGTGGTACCAACAACACTTGTACAAAACAGTAATGAGTAAAGGTTGGTGCATAATTAATAAAATCTTGTTTTGCAACAGAATTTGAAAAGCCAGGATAAGCATTTCGGAGTATGAAAAGTCAAAGACTAATGATTAGTAGAATGATTAGTATACCTTAAACCTTAAACTAGTTCTCCCAGTGCATGAGTGATAGCCCATCCATTAGTGTGTGCGTAGCTACAAATCTTTGAAAGGAGGACCTGTCTGAATATGAAATATGTCCCTGTTGGGGAAAAAATACTAAAGGCTGGAATGAACGCTGTAGCAAACTGACAGTTTGATTCTTTGAGGTATTTTTTAATCTTTTAAATACACATTCTGAAACATCAATCTAGCAGCAACTTCTCTAATTTATTTCAGCACCACTTGAACAATGGCCAACTTACCTATTTTTCTTAGTGCAACTTAATTTCAATTACATATGTAGGTCATAAGTTTTCAGAGTTAAAAGTACATTTAAATTGAGACCAACCCTGCTTTCCAAATTGCTTTCTTAATTAACATTCTACTGATGATGACTGGTGTATGCAGTACACAAAATTACACTCTGTTGAATTTAATTTGGTGGAACATTAGAAAAGGCAATGCCACCCATATTCCTAAATCAAATACCAGTAAGAGGATGAACCAAGTCATCTTAGTCACAACGTCAGAGAAAACTAAAATGAATTTAAGTTTTAGTATAAATGGCAAAGACAGGGACTGACAGGTTTCCAACCCTACTGGCATTAGCCTTGGTAACTAATATATACCAGTCAGGCAAAAGTTACATTAAAACAGCTAACGTGGAAAATCCTTGAGGGCAGGTAAAATAGTTTGTCTCGATACCCACATCCAAGCACAGGGTCTATTCCAGTGCAGGTGTTCAAAAAGTGTGTTCCAAATTGTTAACAGGAGGATGACTAGAGAACACAACCCATCATTTCTGTTTTGCAGCATGTCTTTTCTTCTCAATGAGAAATACTATCTTGTGAACCTCTGGAATATTCTAAAACAGGTATTGTTTACTTCCCTCTCCATGGAGCTCCGGATATGCTGACTAGATTTATCACCACAATAAAACAGAATAATTTTAGACCAGAAGTTCTGATTCTTCTATATTTTATGAGTCTCTCATTGATTTTTTTTATTGTATTGGATTATATTGCCCTGAATGGCAGAAGTCACATTTTTGTACCCATTTTTTTGAATCACCCCCATAGTGCCTAACATAGAGACTTAAGCAGGCAAGGAAATGTTGTGCAAATGAATTTTTAAAAATGAATCAATCTAAGTCATTCTTTCTTGTTCTCACACTTCCAGGTCATCATTTTACACATAAGAAGATTGAGGATTTGAGAAAGTAACTTAATTGTTCAGGGAGACATAGCCAATTACTGGCAGAGTTTCTAAATCAAGCTGCTGTCCTTGTACTGCTATTTCAGCAAGAGAAAATTGTAAAAGAAACACACTAAGAAAGAAAAGCTTACTGATACTGAAAGTTGTAAGTAATGTGCTACAAGAGGAAAGTCAAGCCTTTACAAATGTAACAACAACATTGTAATTTGGTCAAGGCATAGAAACAATTTGCTATGGCTCTTAATGTCAGTCACCAGCTTCAATTTCTCAGAGTTAACATTCACCAACTGCATGTTACATGCCAGGCCCTGTGACACCAAATAAGTGTTATACATAGATTATTGTGTTTATTTTTCAAAGCAGAACTCCAAAATGAACATCATTATCCACATTTTTATATATGAAAAAAAACAAGAGTCTAAATGGTTTACTTCAGATCACCAAGCTAAAATGGAGTGGATCTAGGATTTAGACTCAGATCCACCATTCTCTTTCCGTTATACATTTTGGCTTCTTGCCAACGAAAATTAATACAAATATTTTAAGGATTTTCCAATGTCATTTGAAATTGGCTACTAAAGATATCACTTTTGTCACTGAAAGGATGCAATGTGCATTTCCCCTTAGTGCACCTCCCTCTACAGCTTCCTCTGCACTGGGAGAGGCAAAGGTAGGAACAGCATTCCAAGAGTCCACTTTCTCATGTGCTTCTGGGTTAGAGCTGCCAGTGTGGAGCCATTGTTGTAAAAGCTGGAAGCTGGGAGATGGGGAGAAGGCATTCTTCCCTGGAGGCAGACACATAGCAGAAAGCATAGGCAAGGTTCATGGCAGCTTCCTGGCTGTGGAAGGCAGCTGTGATTGTGGGAAGCAGTTCCTTGAGAATGATTGCTTCAGCACTCAAGGCTGAGATGGTAGCAGGTGCTTCTTAGAGTTCCTTGAGATTTGCAGAAGCTTCTACATGGAGAACCACTAGTTTTGAAACCACATCATTGTTGGCTCCCTGGATCTTTGCCTCTCCAGTCTTTCTGATCTCCTGTAAGCCTGCAATTCCCTGGAATAAAGCCTCCATAGTTGGAATTACATAAATGGTTTATGTTTTCATGCCGAATCCTGGCTAATACAACTACCTAGGTCAATTTCAAAAATATCCAAGTAAAATAAAATAAAATAAATTTACGTATCAAAGCACTAACCATTTCCCTTGATCTCCCACAAAACAAAGCATCAAAAATTTTGTAAGTAAAATGTTTTTTTCTTTAGAATTGCAATTGTTCTTTGTGGGCCCTAATATAAGTTGGTAAATGAAGCTGTAGACTCATCCTCGTTTAGATTTTTTTAGATTAAGACAACCATCTGCTTTGATGTCTCAGGGGATTTTTTTCCTTGAATCAAGGTTTGTACAAGAAGAGTTTCTTAAGATATCTACTAATACCACCATTTTAAAATTTCCTCTGGCTGGTGACGTAAAAACAACAACACCACATAACACTGAATTAAAATATATATATGTATATATATATATACACACACACACACACACACATAGTTTATGTATCTATATATTTTAATTGCTAAGAACATTCTTGGGGAAAACATCTGTTATACCAATATAAAACATTTTAAACGAATACAATCTGGCTGTTTTAACTCCAAAATTAAAACTGCCAAATTTGTGATTTGATGGTGGACTGTCTCTGAATTCTTAATTGTTCCTATTTTCTTCCAAAGCTGCTAGATGGTGGTTCCATCATGGAAACCCTCATAGTCATGGAAAATTTCTCCATATCTATTATAGCATTATTGGAATATACACTGTAAAGGAAGAATCTATTTCTAAAAGAAATAAAGACACAGTAAAAAGATCTGAGAAAAAGCTAGGGTGAACAAGTGATTTGGAAACTTCTATCATTTTCACGGATGTGTGCCTTCCACATCCTGGGCTAATTTATATGTCAGCTCCCCACTGTATATCAAATGCTTCTGGATGTGTAAAACTGAAACTTCACATGGAGTAGATTTTTCAAGAAAGTTTGAAGCAGGGTCTCTGTCACAGGTAGCATTAGATAAGCTACTATATACTAGAGTTAAGAGAGATTTTTTTTAAGTTTATTAATACTGAACTAAAAATGTGGCATCGTTCAGCCAAGGGGGGCACTGGGACTTGTACAGTGATCAGCAAAAGATGATGACAGAGAAACATAAGTAAAAGCCAAAACATGAAAGGATTCTGTACCATACTAAGGAATACAAATGTTATTCTATGGACACTAGAGAGCCATTGAAGGCTTTAAGGAAACCAATCAGATCAGATTTGAATGTTAGAAAGTTCATGTTGGTGGTACTTAGGAAAATATAACAAGAAGAAGAATTAGTCATCTGTTTCTTTGTTTCCTCAAAGCCTTATTCACTGATGCCTCTTTTTTTGCTCAGCCCTTAATTCCTAAGGTTATATGGGGCTCTGGTCTCGGAGCTCTTCCCTTGCACATGGCCTTCAGTGTTCCTTAAACTCTGTAAAGCTGAGATTGCAAAAGGTAATGTGAAAAATAATTAAGGTAGCTGAGGAAAGATAGGAGATGATTTGATGCCTGTTTCTGTAAGGTGAATCAGCTTTGTATCACTCAGGCCCCCTGGAAGAGACAGATGGCACATCCAGAAGGGGCCTAACTGAAGAGATTTCAAATGAAGGCACTATTTACAGTGGCATCGGGCATGGTTAAGGAAACCACCAAGAGAATGGTGAAGCAACTGGGGACTAGCAATAGCAAGAGAGAACATACCACGTTCTTGTTGACAGTGAAAACTGGAGCCAGGAAAAGGTGCCACTTAGCAAAAGTTATGACCACAAAAGAATGGATACATATGTAACAAATCTGCACGTTGTGCACATGTACCCTAGAACTTAAAGTATAATAAAAAATAAATAAATAAATAAATAAATAAATAAATAAATAAAACAATGGTGACCCCCAGAATTGCCAGAAGGCAGGGAGGGAGGAAGGGGAATACAAGTCATGGCCTCTCTTTTCTCTTGTTCTCTGATCTCCAACCAGTTCCTCTGACTGGCCGAACATTAAGGACCACAGGTGATGCAGACCACAGAGGTCAGTCTTCCAGAGCACAGAGCAGAGATAAGACAAGCAGAAAATAGACCCAGGGAGTGGGGGGCGCAAATAGAGAATAATAAGCACAAATTCATTCACTATCAGAACATGAGAGAACGATGTCAGTATAACACACAAGTCACACTGGTATGTACACATATTTATGCTTTGCATCGTACAGTACTAGAGGCTAAATATACAGAAAATGTGGAGTGTTCAAACCCATCAGCACAAGAGAGTTTATTTAAAAAAAGAGAGAAATTATCAGAGATCAGTGCTTTACATAACACCAGTACTTAAAGGGCGAGTACAAGGAAAGGAACTCATCTTGAAGGCTTGAGAGAAATAGATTGAGGAATCCAAAGACAAGGTTCTGAAGGTGGCGTGAGCAACAGTTACATAGCTTTAACTTTCTTAGTTTCAGTTATTCGAGGAACCTCAACTCCAGTGACAAGGAACAATTTAAAATCTGAGTGAGGGTCCAAACTTGAGCTCACAGCTGGTGTGAAGAGCATGTCACTTAACAGGGAGCATCCACTTCTTTAACTGGTTTCACCTTCTTCTACTTATTGTCAAGGACACATTAACTCCCATTAAGAATATGAATCAGGAAATTCTTAAGCTGCAATCTCTTGCAAGTTATGATGACATTATAGGTTATGGTGATATTCAAGAATCTAGAATGCATAAATATTCTTGATATATATTTCCACCCAAGTGTCAAGTACCTACTATACCATAGAGGTAACAAGTAAAATGAGTGTTGAAACTTTATCAAGTTTATTTGGAATCATTGGAAACTTTGACAAAGGAATGTCCTGAAATACTGATGTGGAGACCAGTCAAGGTAGGTTGGAGAGATGAGGAACAGGAGCCAGATTGTAGCTGGTTATGGAATGAATGGGAGGTGAGAAAGTCAGGCAGTGAATGTAGAGTAAGGTTTGAAGGGGAGTGACCCAGCTATCACTTCTGTGATATCAGAGTTATCAGAGTCTGACTAATGAGGAAGAAAAATGTATAGGATAGAAGGAACTTACTAGAGACCTCTTCCTGATCTTGGAGATCTCTATAATTAAAGAATTGGGAAGTTAGGATGTCGCATGGAGTAAAGGTGGGAGGACCAGTGGGGCTGTATATGCTCAGATTTCAGGTCCATGTGAGTATGAAACATTCTGTTTTTATTAGCTATTGAATCACCAGAGGCTAACTCAACTCCTGTGGAATAGATACTTTGTTATTTTGTTAAATGAGATGAAGAAAAAGAGAATGATCAAAGGTAGAGGCCGGCTCACTCCATGAAGGACCTCAGCCATGAGGTGGATCAGCCCATGGGAGAGACCAAGCTGAAACCCACATGGTTCATAATCAGCAGAAAAATGTTAATCAGATTTCATTACCTTTATCATACCATTGAGATTCATTCACCTTGAATAAGAGCAGCAGGAAAACACACCCTCCAAACGTGTTCATTTTCTCCATATCCTTCTAATATTTGCAGTAGGTTGTGGAAAAACATTCAACTAGAAAATAGGAAACCAGGTTCTAAGTCTTAGTTTCATCACTAATTGTGTCATGTGTCATGTGGTCTTAGATGATTCATTCACAGTGTATTTATTATCTATTACAGGTCAAGTACCGTATCAAGCTCTGGGTGTGGGATGACACACAAGAGAGGCACCATGGAACTCATGAAATGAGTAAGTAAACAACCACTGCAATATAGTATCTGAACAACTGAGTGGTGACTGTAGTGAACGTAGAGTATCAAACAAGATGACATAACACTGTACTTCTATGAAGTCAGGAGAGGAGCCACGGAGGAAACGATGATGAATCTGACAAATTAAAGACATGTTGAGTGGAGGTAGACCCTCACCTCTCTGACATAGCTTTTTTAAGAATAAAATAAGGAGAGTTGCCAGAGCATCCCTCAGATCCCTTTGTCCATTATAGTATAATATGTGATCCAATTTTTCTGTAATAGAAACAGAGCTGAAGAAATGCTTGAAATGCTATCCATAAAAAAAGGAGAAATTCTGTGCTTAAATTGCAGGATGAAAAGGAGCAGAAAAAAAGGTAGTGTTCAAAAACAAGAGAAAGACAAAACACAAGTGAGAGCACATTTTCTAGGGCATAAAGGATTTTTGTTTATTTTTTAACATAATACACCAAAAAATAAATACAATTATCCCAATTTCTGCCCACAGTTTTCAGCATTGTACAGCCTTTATTTAATGATACATCAAAACACATTCTCTGCCAATCCTTCTGTTGCTTAGGAACAGGCAGTCAAGAGCCTAAGCTCAGAAACTCCAAAGTCATTATTAAAAGGCTTTGTGCATTGCTATCAGAAAAATGCTAATTTAGTAAGCCTGATTGATACCCTCCTGCTAGCAAGTTCCAGGAATGGGGACCCAGGTCCCTCTAATTTGGCTAGTTCCCCTTTATTTGGCTCAGTGTAGCCTGTGTAAAATAAATAAATAAATAATAAAGGCCTGCCAGCCAGTGACTAGGAGCACTTTATTTCTGAAGAGTTGGTTCTTCTTGTTCAACACACTCCATGTTCATCTTGAACCAAGATGGGAAAGTTATTTACCTGCTGTTTGTATTTACTGAGTGTTTTCTGCTCTGCAAAGTCAGACTATTTCTAACTGTAGAGTCTGTGTTCCACATCCTTTTCAGTCACTTCCTGGTTTAATCATGCTTGACTTGTGCTTAAAGAGAAAAAGGAAACTTCTTTCGTTGGCATGAGCAGTATGACAGGTATTAGGAAAGCCAACTGCCCCTGAGTGCTCTGCAGCTGTGTCGTGGCTGGAACCCTGAGCTCCTAATCCATGCTTTTCTCTGATTCGCCTCCACAGAAACCAGCCACAGTTATCCCCACTTTTGGCCCTCCTTGACTTGACCTGGGGACAGTGCTGCTCCACGTTGTTGGTCACCGCAGAACTGCTGTCCCTCTGCTGCCACTGCAGGAGTCGCCTCTTCCAGCCATTTTCTTCTCCATATGGCTGTTACTACCATTGCTGCCACCTGGCCCTGAGCTGAAGGTGCTGTTTCTCTTTGCTGGCTCCGTGATGGGTATGAAAACAAAGCTCCCCCTCCCATGGCTGGTTCTTTACCTCTCTCCCGTTTCAAATGCTGCCTCCTCCTCCCTTCCACTCTCAAAGCAGAAACTGTAAGGACATGAGACTGCTCTCTTTCACTAAAGGGGACAGAAGCCTCTTCTACTGTCCTCAGAAACCTGGCATCTCTCTTCTCCACCTTGATACAGATAGTGGTATTTATGCTCCAGGCATCCTTTTAAGCACACTCAGTCAGTCCTTTATTGAAGCAGCTGTGAGAATGCTCCGTATAGACCTCTACAGAAAATGTAATTGACCTAGAGCCCCAGCTGCTGCACTCTGAAATCCATCACCATATGTACAGTGAGATCACGCTTCCTGAGCTGTTGCCAGTGGATGACTGAAGTGATAGGGATACTAAGGCAGGCCTGCTCCTGGGAGACGTGGGACTTCTCTAATAGGCAATTTTGGATTCAGAGATACCCCAAAGGCCTTGTTCAACATTCCTTAGGCCACCTAACTATCTGTGATGCCTCCACCCAATTTGCCTGCCCATGGTTCACCATGGTCTGTCAGTTCCCCCTACCTCCCCTAGATTCCTGCCCATTTTCTCTAACAGGCAATTACTCTAATATAACACAGCCACATTGAATCCTGGCTTGTAGTCCGCTTCTTAAAGAACCCAAATTAACCCACCCCTTCACCAGATTTCTTTGACTGGGTCTGCATGTTTGTAGCCTCCTGCGTGTTTGAGGCCCTTACTGTGACTACTCACTGGCATTTTCACTTGTGAATTCCTTCTGACATCTTTACCCCATGATACTCGAGTGCTATCTGCATGACTGCACTGTGAAGTAGCTGGCCACTGGTAAACCATCTCCTAGCTTCACATTAACAGACTCAGAGGTGGGACACACCCAGAGATGCTCTATCTGCCTCTAAAACACACAGTGGCTGTCCCATGAGCACTCACTTCTCCAAATGTATGCCCCCAGCAGTTATGGCCCTTCTGAATAAGTCCAGCAATTGCCCACACAGGCTTTAGGAACCTGATCTTGAGTGCTGTGGATCTGAGAAGACTATTCCAATCCTAAGCAGTTCCAAGAGGATTTTCCCTGACCCTCCAGCCCTCTTCTGCCACAAAATGGTAGGTCTCCTCTCAAACATATGTATTTGTGTTTAAGACAAGCTTAAGTGGGTTAGAGAGTGCTCAAGGAGATCACAGATCAAACAAGCTCTCTGAGTTCTGCCCTAGAAGGTACTGAAAACCTGAGTGGCCTGAAATCAGTCCAGCTTTGAATGGTACTCTAAGTCCAATGTGCTCCAGAAAGAAACCAGATCTTAAATGCACATTACTGACTAGCTGCAAACTAAGCTTGCTCATAGCGTAGAAAATAGTGAAGATGGGGAATAGAGGAGATACAGGAGTGACTCCAGCTGTTTCTTCTATCAATATTGGAGTTCCACGCAGTGTGTGTGAGTGTGTATGTGTGTTCTGGCCAGAAAATCTCAGATACAAAAGATGGCTTATAATGTGGAGATGCTTGCTTAAGTTGGAAACTCTCTCTACATTTGCAGAGGAAAGATGCATAACTACTAAGTTTTTTCTTGAGGCCCCAGAAATGGGGCTTCTCTGCCTTGGGGTAGCTCATTAGTTCCTTACCAAGTCTATGTACTGGAACCCAAAGAGAATGCAAAAATGAACAGGCAAGATGTATTTCCCCTCCTCTTATGAATGAGAAAAGCAAGTTGTAGTAGAAAAATTCATGAAAATTCAAGAAAATGTAGCTGTGATTGGACCTCAATAATGGTATGAAAACACATCTTTTACTCTAACAGGCTCTCTATTCATTCCAAAATGAACCAGAGAGCAGAAGGATTGCCCTTCTTTGAAAAATAATGCCCTTGTTTGAGGAGTCCAGGCCAAGTAACTTCATGGAGAAGGGAAGGTTCACCATTTGGACAGGAGCTGAGCAGATGTGACCTCAATGTCTGCACTGCATTAAAGCTTCGGTGTAAATCTGATGACCTCATCTCCCCACAGCCTGCGATTAATTCTATTTATAAAATACAGCTCAGCAGATCAAAGTTAATCCTTTCCATGCCAAGTGGGGAGTACACAGTGATGGGTCATGCTGTCAAAGGTTATGAAACTAAATCAGGCTGCTGTTCTTCATCACGGAGTAGTATTCAGGGCTTTTACCTTCAAGAGGAAAGGTTTAATGACTTTGAAGAACTTGTAATGCCCATTTCTTGATACCCTTAAATTCTATTTCAATTTGTAACTATCTTCAAAAATATAAAATTCCTCAAATATCATTGACTCATATTTTTATTTGTTGCACCACACAGCTTCCAATACCTCACCAATACACAGACACACACACACACACACACAATTTTTAAATCCCATGCCTTTGAGAGAACTCTACCAAAAGGTGAGAGTGACCACTAAGAGCATCTGTACAGCATCTTAAGCACATGGCTTCTGGAATCAGAATGCTTACGTTTTCACTCCAGGTATGCCACTTATCCAGCCAGAGGATCTTGGGTAAGTTAATTAGCCTCCCTTTGTCTCCATTTCTTCGTCTTTAAAATGGAATTACAGTAGTCCCTGACTCACAGGGTTACTGAGAAGATTAAATAAGATAATATGTAGAGGACTCAGAATATTGCCTGGACCTTGGTAAATCTACATGTGATAGCCATAGCCTGATCCCACGCCAAGCTCAGGAACATGACATGTACCACGGAGTGTTCCTCTGAACTAGTTAGCATTTTTAACTGACATGGAGATCCAAAAGACCAGTCTTCTTATATCCTCATGTCAGTTAAAAATCCCTAACACTTTGGAACACATTCCCCCACCTTGCCTACAACCCCATGACAGAGGTAAACTGCCATTCGACTTGGGGCAAAAATGCCATATTCTCAATGTGTATACATTGTGAGAGGAAAACTAGCAAGTTTAAACCTTTTCTGCCCCTCAGCATGGTTCTGTTTGACTAGTCCCCCTAATTTTCATTCACAGTTAGGTCTCAGTATGGTTATTATCAGGTCTCTGTAGCATTAGGCCTCTGCAACGTTAATACTCTTTAACGAAATGATTCTCATGAGTACCTTGTGAACCGAATGCTGATTTGAGGATCCTAATTTCCCAGTGTGTAAATGAGGTCATACTAACAGAAATAGCTCAAATTTCACTGGGTCATGATTCTGCTTGTCCTGAACACTCTCAGCTCCTTACAACCTCCCACCACCAAGGACTCCAAAAATCTACAGGGGGTGAGTTACATGTGCTCTCAGTAAATCTGTCCCTCTGGGCACTGAACCTCCACTGCAAGGTTCCTCTAGAGTTCCCACCATGATTTTCCCCAGTGTTCTGCGCATGCTCTGGGCCTTTGCTGTGACCCAGATGTTTTAATTCTTTTTAAAGACTGAAATAGGCCGGGCGCGGTGGCTCACGCCTGTAATCCCAGCACTTTGGGAGGCCGAGGCGGGCGGATCACAAGGTCAGGAGATCGAGACCATGGTGAAACCCTGTCTCTACTAAAAAATAGAAAAAAATTAGCCGGGCGCAGTGGCGGGCGCCTGTAGTCCCAGCTACTCGGGAGGCTGAGGCAGGAGAATGGCGTGAACCCGGGAGGCGGAGCTTGCAGTGAGCCGAGATTGCGTCATTGCACTCCAGCCTGGGCGACAGAGCGAGACTCCGTCTCAAAAAAAAAAAAAAAAAAAAAAAAAAAAAAAAAAGACTGAAATAGTACTTTTAATTTCGCTCACAGTGCTTGTGCTGTGTGAGGATTCAGACATGAGTCCAGTGAGGGGTCAGGGCAGAACCAGAATCCAAAGGATAGGCATGGTTGTGTAGGCACAGTTGCCTCACTTCTGCAGTGACTGAGGTTTTCATATTGAGTCTGAGATCGGTATTTCCTGGGGGCAACTCGGTTTTCATGCTAATGTCTGGCTGGTGTTGAGTTCAGCTTTATATCCACAAACTAAATCTGATTTAAGCCAGAATCCTGAAGCTGCAAGAGTGAGAATCAATGACCCACACACTGGTCCATAAATAGAATCAGGTGTATCCTTTTCCTAAAGGAGTGAGTTACTAAATGCTTAAGAGTTAACCAAAGAATATAGCACTTTGTAGATATCCTAATCAAAGCCTTTGGCTCAACAAAGCGTTGCCTGCTGCTTGTTATGAAACCATCTCATCCCCTCCACTAGAAAGAACCAAGTAACGTGTGAAACTTTTACTTCCCCTCAGAAAAAATGTGTAACAACATTCAACCATTTTTACACCTTTTCTTCCTAATACACGATATCCAAAATGAGTTAACAGGCAGCAAAAATGCCATGAGGGGAGTTTGGTCTTTTTTTAACCGGCAAGTTTTTTGGATGTAACAGTATAGAGCCTTTCTCACTACCACCAACAGATAGGACACAATATCCACCAGTGAGCCATTATGGTCTTTGGTTGTTATTTTTCCTGTGGTTCAGCTGGAACACATTAAAAAAAAAATACACATTTCTGGGGCAGGTTTGCATTATAATTTTGGAGTGTAATCCAGACTTTCCCTTGTCTATTTCCTGCTGCAGCAAAAACAGAGCCTCCCTCTCTAGTTCCATTTGGACTTCACTGGGAGGATGCAACTTGGCAAAACACAGTGATACTGGGCTGCAAATAGTTTGTAAAAACATCAACGGTCCCACATGGGAGTCAGTACATCTACCATTCGAACTAGATTGCATTGGCTCTGTTGGCAGTAATATGGGTGCATGTATGCAGTTATCACTAAAAGGCTTTTCATACTGTGACAATCAGATCCCCTGGTGCTCAGATATTGCATTCATTTTCTAACTCATTCATCATGTGAATGGAATGAGGAAATAATGGGATCTGTTCATCATACTTAGCCATCATTTAGTGAGGACACCATGTTCAGCCTTTTTGGTTGAAAAAAGAAAGATAAGTAAGAGGCTTAGCACTCCTAACATCTGACAGTCCTAGCACCTCATGAGGGCAAATGTCACTCAGGAACCATATCACAACAGACAAGTCCTTGAGAAATAGGGAGGATGATGAATCTAGCAGAGCCCACCAGGCAATTCCGGGCAGGCACACCTTCAAAACCCTGCTTCTTATTTTACCACATTCTCGATAAATCTGTTAGTTACATTCAAATATTCTCAACTAACTTAGAATAAAATTGTGTATCTTTTGACCCTGCAAATCCACTTTCAAGAATTTATTCTTAAAAAATCAGAAATGTGCATAAATACAAATGTTCAAGAATGTTGATTCCTGTGATATTTTAAATAGTGAAAAATCAGAAACAACCTAAATTTCCAGGAAGTTTAGGTTACTTAAATAGATTATAATAGAGCATGCATCATAAACAATAATTGTGAAGAGCATTTAAATGGAGCATATGGAGAAATATGCAACTATGTGAAGTGAAAAATCAGATTACAAAATAATACTTATTTTGCCAATTAGGTAAGAAAAAAGTACTAGTAATTATTCTCTCTAGGTTAGTAATTTGAAATAATGATTTTTTTTCTTTTCCATTTTTGTGTCTCTTAATATTTCAATAACAAATACATGCAAAAAAAGCTAGAACAAATGACATTTTTAAGAATTCAAGAGTGAGATAATAGCTTTCTGGCCTGCAATTATGTTAACTTTGTTTCACAATATACAAGAAAATAAACTAGCAACTTTAGATTGGAAGAAATTACTAGCATTTGGGAAGCAGACAGAAGCCAATAGCAGCCAAAACCACGAAATGACTGGGACAAAACAGAGAGAGGGACTAAAGAATGTTCCTCAATGAGAATACTTGGACACATGGCGGGGAACATCACACACCAGGGCCTGTCCTGGGGTAGGGGAAGTGGGGAGGATAGCATTAGGAGAAACACCCAATGTAAATAACAAGTTAATGAGTGCAGCAAACCAACAGGGCACATGTATACATATGTAACAAACCTGCACGTTGTGCACATGTACCCTAGAACTTAAAGTATAATAAAATAAAGAAAGAAAGAATGTTCCTTACTGAAACATTTTTTGCTCCATTTTCTCCTTTGATTAGAATATACTGCCTTCCACCATGGCAACATTCCAACACAAACACTTCTACATGTAGTTTGCTATGTATGAACTGTTCATTATTGTTTCATTTATTCTTTCTAGGTCCCTGTTACTTCTTGAGAGAATGGAAAGATCATGGCAAACAAGATAGAATTATTTCTGCTTTTGTGGAATTTAAATTTTCTTTTAATTCTTGCAATCATCCCACAAGGTAAATTGCTTATTCCTCAGAGGAAGTTAAGAGAGTTTATGTTACTTGCCCTAGGTAGTCAAGAGAACTAGTATTCAACCCAGGTCCTCTGATTCCTTAAGACCGAGGTTCTTTGAACTATACCAGCAGTTCTCAAATATTTTTGAAAAGTGACATGCATTGATTTAAATAAAGTTGTAATTGCCATATTTCACCAATTCTGATGAACACTTTTTCACCTTTCACCTCATCTGAAAACAAGAAGCATTTATTATGGCTGTTGGCAAGGAAATTACAGATATTAAATTCTGGCACCCTGAATATTTGCATTCATTCTTGCAAAGATGATATCAGTGGCTTGCAAGAAAATCCCAGAGGTAGTGGTGGAGTGCTCTTTCAGAAATACTGCCTTACTAATACTCTCGATGGCACAGAGGATATTATCTGGAAAACATAGACATTGGGTAGTCAGATTTCAGATACAAAGAAGTTTTAGAAATACTTGAAGAAATTCAGATTGTTTGTATGCCTAAATAAGACTAAAAGAGTGCTTTCGGTAAGTATAACATTTTTAAAAGCTCAAGTGATGAAAAATCATTGTAGCATGTTTATTTGGGCGGTTATTTTCTCTTTCTTAATAATATAATATAATACATCTTGCCTTCCATGTAATTATAGATTCAATGCAATGTGGTATATCTACAACACTTTGGGCTTGACTAATGAGGTGGAATTATAAGCACCACCACCTTCACATCAAGCTTCAACTGGAATAACTCTTCAAGGGGCTTGGCACCTCTCCTCTTTCTTGATGGGTAAAGATTAGCACCATCAGAACTTCACTGCAAACTTGATAATTGAAATCATGTTTTGGCAATTACTGAAATATATCTAAGGGATTTGATATTGCATGAGCCAGAGATTCTTGATACTCAGACCTCCTAAGTCTACTCCAAACTATGCCCAAATGAGTTGGGGTGAAGTAAGATGTGCGAACTTTATAGGCACCAGGTGTAGAATCAGGTTTCTCTGGTTTCAAGGCTAAACTACCTATTTTCTTTTTTTTTTTTTTTTTTTTGGCAATGTGACCTTGGATAAATTACTTAAACTTTCTATGCCTCTGTTTCCCCATCCATAAATATTAATAGTGCTAATCTCATAGGGTTTAGAAGATTGAAAGAGAAAAATCCCTGTCAACTACCAAGATGTTTTAAGTACTCAACAAATATTGTAAGGGAGGGAATAAGCCTAAAATTATAGGTTTACCTTTGAGACTTTGCCTCCAATCTTCCAACAAAATATGATCTATAATCTGCTTTCACCAATGACAGATATTTATTAAGCACTTTTTCTGTGGAAAGCACCCTCTAGAAATTTATCATCTATTAGAGGGATGAAATACAGATGACAGAAAAACAACTACAAGACAGTATATTATAAGTGGTATGGAAAATGGCACTTTTCAATTCTAGAAGAGGTGATATTGCTTCTAGCATGGGCAGGAAGACTTCACAGAGGCAGTAGGATTTGGAACTTCAGACCCAACACTAATCTGAAAAGAAAACAAATAAAGAGCCACTGGAGTTTTGTGAACACAAGTGACCTACTCAAGGTCACGTTTTAGTGAACATTCTTTGTAGATCAACAGGAATATAGATCAGCTCCTCTTTGGAGGAGAGCAAGGGAAAAAGGTGACATTTTCCTGCGGCCTTGTTAAGTGTATTTAGCAATAGGTCAGCTCAGAAGGGAGGCAAGATCTTCAACAACAAAGATTAAAAAGCTGTTAAAGGAGTGGGTGAGGCAAAAGGAAATAGTTATCCAGAAGAAGACTACTGAATTCAGACTGCGACAACAAAAAAAGTGAGATTCAGGTTACAGTTACCAGTTGAGAGTTGAACAAATTAGATTAATACAGGCTGGGGAAGAATTTGCTAAATTTAAAATACTCTATCTCAAGTTAGGTCAATGACTCTATGACAAACACAAGAGTAATTAATGTGTAACTGCAGGCTAAAAGGAGAAATTGAAAAACTGAATTAAATAAAGCACATCAATAATAGTGACATTCAAAAACCCACCACGGCCATTTGCTCCACGATTACCAGAGTCCCTGAACAATGAAATCTCACGATAAAAGATACATTCATCACAGAGTGGGAGAGAAATGATTCCAGGAATCTGCCTTAATTTTTATTACCACTATCATAAAACTGTTATGGGATTATTAATATTGATGTTTGTTCAGGAATTATGCATCACCATTTCATGCAAGCAGCTTAAAAGTTGCCTTCTGTGAAGCCAACCAAGCTGTTTACATAACCCTAAATGGATAGCAAGAGTTCAACTGGTAATTGTGATTTCAGACATAGTTTGTATTAGTCACTCTCCTAATGTCTAATCACTACAGTTCATGAGAAACAACAAAAGACGGGCAAGTGTTTTCAGTTCCCTGAGATGATCTACTTGGGCATTCAGTGTCACAGATCAAATAGGTTACTGCAAACATATACAAAAGGGTTTATTAAGGCGAACATGGTGAAACCCCGTCTCTACTAAAAATACAAAAAACTAGCCGGGCGAGGTGGCGGCGCCTGTAGTCCCAGCTACTCCGGAGGCTGAGGCAGGAGAATGGCGTAAACCCGGGAGGCGGAGCTTGCAGTGAGCTGAGATCCGGCCACTGCACTCCAGCCTGGGCGACAGAGCCAGACTCTGTCTCAAAAAAAAAAAAAAAAAAAAGGCTATTAAATAACTAAAATTATATAGCTAAGAGATCCAAAATATGTGTTTAAACACTTTATGAGAGAGAGAAAAATTAGGTCAGACACAGATGGGAATTATTTAGGTTTACTCTTAACTCTTCTGAAAATCATCATTGACTCTCTGGCTGCCACTCACCCCTTCTCCCTATTTCTAGCTCAGAACAACACATCTGGTGTTATTTCCTCTCATATTAATGTTTCTACATTTGTGGGTCAGCACTTCCCCTAACAGGAGCACAAGAGAAAAAGCATTCTGGGGGAAATGGCTAAATAGCTAACTGGAAAGATTTGGGCCAGCTTGTATCTGAATTCTGAATGTAGCTACCTAAAGGAAGGCAGAGAAGCCACAGAGGGCCGTGTGATCTATAGCCCCAAGCTCTGGGGAATGGGTTAGAGCAGAGATGGTTTCACAGTTTATGGGGGAAATCCTAGGATCTCAGAAAACAAGTATCAGGGATAATACTGCGTATCTACCCATGGTGAAATTCTGCCAATTCAAAGAGTGTATTCAGAGGCAGACAGGGACCCGAGGATGACTGGCCTCCATTAGAAAGAGAGAGCTTCATAACTGAATGATGACAGGATACGGACCAGAGCCCAAAGGCTACATAAAACAAGGAGGCCTTCTTTGAAGTCAAAGTCATAGGACATCCCTCAGGATTGATATTTATTGTCTTCAGGGGCTACACCGTTCATGTAAATAGATGAAATTGTCCCCCAAATGGTTCTCAGCCTTCGCTGCACATTGAAGAGTTTTAAATAATACTAATAATACTAATTCCTGGGTTCCACTCCCGAAGCTTCTAATGTGGTTGATTGGAGATGCAGTCTGGGAATCATATGTGAGTGCCCCCAGGTGATTCTGATATAGAGCTAAGGCTGAAATCCAGGAACCTGGGGTGATAGAACAGGGAAGGATGAACATGTGACTAACTAGGGAATATGTCATGCTTAAAACTAATCACATTCTTTTGTTTTTTAAACACTGAGTTGGCCATGTAAACATCTCCATTGTCTGGAGCCCAGAGTTTGTAAAGGAACCAAGAAAGACTCAACAAAAACCAACTCATCCTTAGAAAATGGTGCTAATGAAATAAAATGAATTATGGTAAAGATGATGGGAACTATGACTTGCTAATACTGAGCATTAACTTTGTGCCACACATCATCTCCTTTAATCTTCTAATCCTTAGAATGTCACCAGAACAACAATGCCTAGCACATAGGAAGTAGTCAATAAATATTTGTGAATAAATGTCACATTTTACATATGGGAAACAAAGGCTCAGAGAGGTTAAATAATTTGTCCACCGTTACACAGTTAGTAGTGAAAGATCCAGGATTTGACTCCAAGTCTGTCTAAATCTTACCACTTGGCTGTGCTGCCTTCGTCTTTGAGAAGTCTGAATTATCCAACATCTCAGAGAGAAATGTAGTCTTAGGGACCTGGTAAGGTATTTGTCCTAGATACAAGTTGTAGTTGAGACACATAGCAGCACTGGCTCTCACTTTCCAGAAACAACTTGATTACTAAATTGAAAAAGCACAATAGACTCCACACCTAAAAGACTGGTTGAATCATTTTAACAATCCAATAATAACAATATTTACATGATATTCAAAGCAATTCCAAGAATTAACCAACTATAAATAACTAGAGCATCTGCTACAGAAGATAAAATAGGATAGCAGATTTGATATACCAGCAAACTCCCAGTAACAAGCAATCGATGAAAGAGATGCATAAATGCTTAAAAGACTATCCATAATGGGAGGGAGGAGAAAAAAAAACAGCCAATATATGGTGTCAGCTACCAAGTCATATAAAAAAAAGAATTGGAAAGGAGAAGGCTAACATAAACAACTAATGGCAACAGTGCAAGCTGAATATAAATAAGTAGCCCTAAAGGTCAGGCCTTAAAGGGGCTTGAACTTTATTCAACACATGCTGTTTTCACTCCCTAGAATCCTTCTCTCTTTTTTCTATCTGGAAAGGTAATTCATATCTAAGGCATGGCTCTACTGTGAACAGGTCTCCAACTCTTTTCATCAAAGCAAATAATTTTCTGACATCTATTATCACAATATTTTCTATATATCTCTAACACAACTTTCACAATTTGTATCACAATTATATATGTATTAAATCTCCCTTTTGGCATGAGCTCTTTAAAAAAATGAGAGAGGCCATAATTTGTCTTTTGGTCCCCAAACCTTGGCATGGTGCTTGGCCCACACTAGATGATAAATATTTGAAGGAATGTTTCTGCCAAAAGAAGCCTTTAGCTGCCTCTAACAGCCACATGGGGAAACCTATTAACCTTTAAGTGATACTGAAAGTGTTACTATATTTGCCTATATAGTCAATCCCAAAGGCAAGCTGGTAAAGTTTAGTTCCAGTATAACTTCCAGGATATTAAATCTGGTCCTAAAGTTGCATTCAAGAATACTCTATAAAAGCACAGGTTTTCTGCAGCTATCAAAAACTGTCAGTTCATATTTACAGGATCATAATACCACGGTTCTCCATAGCCAAAAGTAAACATTTACTGTTCTATAAACAAACTTTGCTTTAAGAAAAATTCACTTAAAGAAACGCAGCTTCTAGTGTTTCAGACAAATTCAGTAGTTTAGCTCTATTATGCAATAAATGTAAAATGTTGACCCAAGAACACTCTGAAGATTTAAGAAGGTACATCAACTCATTAGGCCATGAAATCACAAATTTAGAGTCTATTATATTGAAAAGAGTTAATGCTAATTACCCCTCCCCATCCAATCTCTAAAAAAAAAAAAAACCTTATAAAAGGGAAGATCTGTTGGTAAGAATTAAATTGCCTTAGAGAGCAGCATTTTTAAACTAACAGCCAGAGTAAGGCTCACAGACAAAATACTTGACCTGTGAAATATCTCTTGCTTACTTTTAATGACTATCCTCAACTCAGGAGTTTGTCATAATCACTGCTTCTTATTGATGTGATGGTAAATTAATCTTTACACTCTGTCAGGAAAAAAAAAAAAAAACTGAATGCACCTGAATACACCCTTAAAGTTATGTTCTGAAAATCAATTTTTCTTGATGAAAGATGGTAAATCAGTTTTTAATAATTTAGATTCTTCAGTGTGAAATTGTACTTACGATAGAAGATATTTTAAAAAGCTGTTTTGATAGAAATAAATGAAACAACATACAATAAAGTTTGATCCATGTGCCACTATAAACACCCTTCACTTTACATAGAGACAATAAAAATTCCCTTTTAAGGGAATTTTTGGGAGTGTGGTGCAGGAAAGGAGTTGGGGAGAGGGAGAGGGAGAAGAAGAGGGAGTGAAAGAGTGAAAAAGTAAAGGATACACATATTATTGAAATAAAAATTAACTGTTATTATTTCTGTTACTAAGAATAATCTTATGAAAGATTTCCTTTGATAAGCCAGTCTTCAACTCCAAATAAATGTTTAGGATTCATAATCCCTGTGCTGATAATCCTTGATAAAATGGCAGTGTTTCCCTCAGCAATATCTAAGTACGGTGGTAAGAAACATGAGCTCTACTCCAGCTGTCATCTGGCAGATGCCCCTCTGGGACGAAGCTTCCAGAGGAAGGAACAGGTAGCAATCTGTGCTGTTCTATAGCCTCCACTGGTGATAGTTAGGCAAACAGTGTCTGAAGTAGATCCCCAGCAAACTCTAGCAGACCTGCAGCATAGGGGCCTGCTAGAAGAAAAATTAAACAGAAAGAAATAGCATCAACATCAACAAAAAGGACGTCCACACAGAAACCCCAACTGAAGGTCACCAACATCAAAAACTAAAGAAAGATAAATCCATAAAGATGAGGAAAAACCAGCACAAAAAGACTGAAAATGCTAAAAACCAGAATGCCTCTTCTCCTCCAAGGGATCACAACACAACTCCTCACTAGCAAGGGAACAAAACTGGATGGAGAATGAGTTTAACGAATTCATAGAAGTAGATTTCAGAAGGTGGGTAATAACAAACTCCTCTGAGCTAAAGAAGCATTTTCTAACCCAATGCAAGGAAGCTAAGAACCTTGAAAAAAGGGTAGAGGAATTGCTAATTAGAATAACCAATTTAGAGAATAACATAAATGACCTGATTGAGCTGAAAAACACAGCACAAGAACATTGTAAAGCATATAGAGGTATCAATAGCAAATCAATAAAGCAAAAGAAAGGATATCAGAGATTGAAGATCAACTTAAAGAAATAAAACGAGAAGAAAAGATTAGAGAAAAAATAATGACAGGGAACGAACAAAGCCTCCAAGAAATATGGGACTATGTGAAAAGACCAAACCTACATTTGGCTGGTATACCTGAAAGTGACAGGGAGAATGGAACCAAGTTGGAAAACACTCTTCAGGATATTATCCAGGAGAAATTCCCCAACCTAGTAAGACAGGTCAACATTCAAATTCAGGAAATACAGAGAACAGCACAAAAATACTCCTTGAGAAGAGCAATCCCAAAACACATAATCATCAGATTCACCAAGGTTGAAATGAAGAAAAAAAATGGTAAGGGCAGCAAGAGAAAAAGGTTGGGTTACACACAAAGGGAAGCCCATCGGACTAACAATGAATCTCTCTGCACAAACCCTGTAAGCCAGAAGAGAGTTGGGGCAATATTCAACATTCCCAAAGAAAAGAATTTCCAACCCAGAATTTCATATGCAGCCAAACTAAGCTTCATAAGCAAAGGAGAAATAAAATCCTTTACAGAAAAGCAAATGCTGAGAGATTTTGTCACCACCAGGCCTGCCTGACAAGAGCTCCTGAAGAAAATACTAGACATGCAAAGGGAAAACCAGTACCAGCCACTGCAAAAACATACCAAATTGTAAAGACCATTGACACTATGAAGAAACTGTATCAACTAGTGGGCAAAATAACCAGCTAGCATCATAATGACAGTATCAATACCACAAATAACAATATTAACCTTAAATGAAAACAGGTTAAATGCCCCAATTAAAAGACACAGACTCACAAATTGGATAAAGAGTCAAGACCCATCAGTGTGCTATATTCAGGAGACCCATCTCTCGTGAAAAGACACACATAGGCTCAAAATAAAGGGATGGAGGAAGATTTACCAAGCAAATGGAAACCGAAAAAAGCAGGGGTTGCAATCCTAGTCTTTGATAAAACAGACTTTAAACTAACAAAGATAAAAAAAGACAAAGAAGGGCATTACATAGTGGTAAAGGGATCAATGCAACAAGAAGAGCTAACTATTCTAAATATATACGCACCCAATACAGCAGCACCCAGAATCATAAAGTGAGGTCTTAGAGACCTACAAAGAGACTTACACTCCCACACAATAATAGTGGGAGACTTTACCATGTCACTGTCAATACTAGACAGATTAATGATGCAGAAAATTAACAAGGATATTCAAGACTTAATCTTGGCTCTGGACCAAGCAGACCTAACAGACACCTACAGAACTCTCCACACAAAATCAACAGACTATACATTCTTTTCAGCACCATATTGCACTTATCCTAAAATAGACCACATAATTCGAAGTAAAGCACTCCTCAACAAATGCAAAAGAATGGAAATCATAACAAACAATCTCTCAGACCACAGTACAATCAAATTAGAACTCAGAGTTAAGAAACTCACTCAAAACCACACAACTACATGGAAACTGAACAACCTGTTCCTGAATGACTACTGGGTAAATAACAAAATTAAGGCAAAATAAATAAGTTCTTTGACACCAATGAGAACAAAGACATAATGTACCAGAATCTCTGGGACACAGCTAAAGCAGTGTTTAGAGGAAAATTTATAGCATTAATGCCCACAGGGGAAAGTGGGAAGGATCTAAAATTGACAACCTAACTAACATCACAATTTAAAAAGCCAGAGAAGCAAGAGCAAACAAATTCAAAAGCTAGCAGAAGATAAGAAATAATTAAGATCAGAGCAGAAATGAAAGAGATAGAGACATGAAAAACCCTTCAAAAAATCAATGAATCCAAGAGCTGATTTTTTGAAAAGATTAACAAAATAGATAGACCACTAGCCAGACTAATGAAGAAGAAAAGAGAGAAGAATCAAATAGATACAATTGAAAGTGATAAAGGAGAGATCACCACTGATCCCACAGAAATACAAACTAACATCAGAGAATACTATAACACCTCTATGCAAATAAACTAGAAAATCTTAAAGAAACTGATAAATTCCTGGACACATACGCTTTCCCAAGACTAAACCAGGAAGAAGTCAAATCCCTGAATAGACCAATAACAAGTTCTGAAATTGAGGCAGTAATTAATAGCCTACCAACAAGAAAAAACGCCTGGGATCAGACGGATTTACAGCAAAATTCTACCAGCGGTAAAAAGAAGAGCTGGCACCATTCCTTCTGAAAATATTCCAAATGATAGAAAAAGAAGGACTCCTCCCTAACTCATTTTATGAAGCCAGCATTATCCTGATACCAAAACCTGGCAGAGACACAAGAAAAAAAGAAAATTTCAGGCCAATATCACTAATCAACATTGATGCAAAAATCCTCATAAAATACTGGCAAACTGAATCCAGCAGCACATCAAAAAACTTATCCACTACTCTCAAGCCAGCTGCATCCCTGGGATGCAAGGCAACATATGCAAATAAACATAATCCATCACATAAACAGAACCAATGACAAAAACCACCTGATTATCTCAATAGATGCAGAAAAGACCTTTGATAAAATTCAACACCCCTTCATGCTAAAAACTCTCATAAAATAGGTATTGATGGAACATATCTCAAAGTAATAAGAGCTATTTATGACAAACCCACAGCCAACATCATACTGAATGGGCAAAAACTGGAAGCATTCCCTTTGAAAACTGGCATAAGACAAGGATGCCCTCTCTCATCACTCCTATTCAACATACTATTGTAAGTTCTGGCCAGGGCAATCAGGCAAGAGAAAGAAATAAAGGGTATTCAAATAGGAAAAGAGGAAGTCAAATTGTCTCTCTTTGCAGATGATATGATTTTATATTTAGAAAACTGCATCGTCTCAGCCCCAAATCTCCTTAAGCTGATAAGCAACTTCAACAAAGTCTGAGGATACAAAAGCAATGCGCAAAAATCACAAGCATTCCTGTAAGCCAATAGTAGACAAACAGAGAGCCAAATCATGAGTGAACTCCCATTCACAATTGCTACAAAGAGAATAAATACCTAGGAATCCAACTTACAAGGGATGTGAAGGACCTCTTCAAATAAATCACTGCTCAAGGAAATAAGAGAGGACACAAACAAATGGAAGAGCACTCCATGCTCATGGATAGGAAGAATTAATATTGTGAAAATGGCCATACTGCCCAAAGTAATTTATGGATTCAATGCTATCCCCATCAAGCTACCATTGACTTTCTTCACAGAATTAGAAAAAAATACTTTAAATTTCATATAAAACAAAAAGAGCCCATATAGCCAAGACAATCCTAAGCAAAAAGAACAAAGCCCTGGAGGGATCACACTACCTGACTTCAAACTATACTACTAGGCTACAGTAACCAAAACAGCATGGTACTGGTACCAAAATAGATATATAGACACATGGAACAGAACAAAGTCCTCAGCAATAACACCACACATCTACAACCATCTGGTTTTTGACAAACCTGACAAAAAACAAGCAGTGTGGAAAGGATTCCCTATTTAATCAATGGTGTTGGGAAAACTGGCTAGCCATATGCAGAAAACTGAAACTATACACCTTCCTTACACCTTATGCAACATTAACTCAAGATGGATTAAAGACTTAAACATAAGACCTAAAACCATAAAAACCCTAGAAGAAAACCTAGGCAATACCATTCAGGACATAGGCATGGGCAAAGACTTCATGACTAAAACACCAAAAGCAATGGCAACAAAAGCCAAAATTGACAAATGGGAGCTAATTAAACTAAAGAGCTTTGCACAGCAAAAGAAACTATCATCAGATTTAACAGGCAAACTACAGAATGGGAGAAAATTTTTGCAATCTATCCATCTGACAAGGGGCTAATATCCAGAATCTACAAAGAACATAAACAAATTTACAAGAAAAAAAGCAAACAACCCCATCAAAAAGTGGGCAAAGAATCTGAATGGACACTTCTGTAAAGAAGACATTTATGTCACCAACAAACATGTGAAAAAAAGCTCATCATTACTGGTCATTAGAGAAATGCAAATCAAAACCACAGTGAGATACCATCTCATGCCAGTTAGAATGGTGATCATTAAAAAGTCAGGAAACAACAGATGCTGGCAATGATGTGGAGAAATAGGAACACTTTCACACTGTTGGTGAGAGTGTAAATTAGCCATTGTGGAAATTAACCATGTGGAAAACAGTGTGGCAATTCCTCAAGGAACCAGAAATACCATTTGACCCAGCAATCCCATTACTACATATATACCCAAATGATTATAAATCATTCTACTATAAACACACATGCACAGGTATGTTCATTGCAGCACTATTCACAATTGCAAAGACTTGGAACCAACCCAAATGCCCATCAATGACAGACTGGATAAAGAAAATGAGGCACATATACACCATGGAATACTATGCAGCCATAAAAAAGAATGAGTTCATGTCCTTTGCAGGGACATGGATGAAGCTGGAAACCATCATCCTCAGCGAACTAACACAGGAAGAGAAAACCAAACACCACATGTCCTTACTCAAAAGTGGTAGTTGAACAATGAGAACACATGAACACAGGGAGGGAAACATCACACACTGGGGCCTGTTGGAGGGTGGGAGGCTAGGGGAGGGATAGCATTAGGAGAAATACCTAATGTAGATGACGGGTTGATGGGTGCAGCAAACCGCCATGGCAAGTGCATACCTATGTAACAAACCGGCACATTCTGCACATGTATCCCAGAACGTAAAGTATAATAAAAATAAATAAATAAGCATTATTAAATGTAGCAAAATGTATTCATATTACCACGAATATGTACTTCAAATTTGCTGTTGAATAAAATTAATGAGACCACTTAAAAAAAAAAAAAAGAAACACATGCTCTCAAGTCACGAAATCTGGGTTCGAATTTTGGCAATTATGACTGCCCATTGACTTCATCTTTCTGTTCTTCGGTTTCCCTGTCTGTAAACTGGTAATAACAGTACCTGCTTATGGAATTATAAAATGTTTAACTCAGTAAGTGCTTAACAATGTTATTAGTTATGTTACATTTATTTACAGACTAAAGAAGCCACTAAAAATAACGGTGATTTCTAGAACATGTTAGGCAGAAAGTTGATGAAAATAATAGCTAATAACTGCTATTTATAAGGTCTTACTAACTTTAGACACCGTTCTAAAAGCTTTCTATGAAGTAATTTATTTAACCTTTATAACAGTGCTATGATTTATGTACTATTATTTTTCCCACTTTTATACCGAAGGAAGTAACGCTCAGAAAAGCAATGGGAATTGCTCACAGTTGCTCCTTTGGAATGCAGCAGAACTGGGAGTCAAAATGGGGACTGGATTGACTAGAAACAGATTTAAACAACCTGCTTTTACATAAGCCTTATTCTCATTGAAATACAGGAGAAAAATCTTTTGAAATTTTTTTCTACATTTGTCTTGATTATCCTGATCTTTTCGTTAAAGTAAACTCATGTTTGCAACTATATTCCAAATACTAACGAGATTTTGTATACCTAAAAATATTCCTTCAAAAGGTATGAATTAATAAGAGGTGGTAAACCAGTGATCAATCATAACCATGCATGTTTTCAATGCTGAAAACATTTTTGAGATTAATGGAATGTCAGTTCACTTCTTATTGAAAACGTCAATTCACTTTGTTACACATATCAATTTTAAAGAAACTTAAAACCAATTTTACTTAATTTTGTTGTAGAATATAATTAAATTTCAAGTGGGTATAAAAATTAAACAAGGGATTATTAAAACACGAGTTATAACATATACCTGGAGTCAAATGCAAGTCATCTTTTATACAGCTATTTTTCATTACTCAAACTTTTCATGTACATTCAATCAGTCTTCCTCCAAAATATACCAATTCCTGTACTAAGATATTAGGCTTAGTTTTAAAATATTATTTTTTAAAGTTCAAAAACTAATTTTGCCCCATGCTTCTCTTTGTTACAACTATGATTTCTTGAATGTGTATTAGATGCCAATACTGATAAATACATTTCACTTATTCAACATAACACAGGAAAAACCGAGGCTTAAGAGAGCTAAATACTATACCCAAGGTCACCCAACACTTTATCATAGGACTTACAACTGTTTCTCCAGTAGACATATCAAACCTATAGCTTCCTCAGCTATGACATTCATCTACCTCACCTGAGAGCTTGTAGACACATAAAAACAGAACTGTCTTTCTGAATATTCAGTGAAATATTATGAAATATTAGAAACATGGTTTGCATCATGTTCAAGACTAGTGGTTCACAAACTAGTGCACATGAAAATCATCTCCATACCTTGTTTAAAATGGAGATTCCTAGTTACAATTACTTACAAACCCGAGAGTCTAATCTGGTTTGGAGTGTTTGGAACAAGCACCTCAGGTGATTCTGATAAAAGTAATTTTCAGATCATACCTTAAAAAGCAGCATTCTGGCTGGCAGAGTGAGATGGCACAATAGAAGCCTATACATTTGCCCTTTATCCCAACAGGAACACCACATTTTAACAGTTATCTGCACACAGAAAAGTACCATCACAAGAACCAAAAATCAGACAAGCAATCACCATACCTGGTTTTAACTTCATATTGCTGAAAGAGGCATTGAAGAGGGTAGGAGAGACAATCTTGAATTGCTAGTATCACCCATTCAGCATTCCCTGGCAGCGGCCTTGCATTGCGAGGAGTCTGTGGACCTGGGGAAGGGAAAACACAGTGACTGTGGGACTTTACATCGAACTCAGTGTTGCCCTATCACAGTGGAGAGCAAAGCTGTTCTGGGCTCAGCCAGTGTCTGAACAAGGAACATTTGGACCAGACCTAGCCAGAGAGGAACTGCCCATCTCAGTGGTTGGAATCTGAGTTTCTCAGCAAGCCTCACCACTGCAGACCAAAATAATACTCTCAGGTCCTGGGTAAACTTGAAAAGGAATCTAGGACACAAGGACTGCAACTCCTAGTACCAAGCTGAACTCAGAGCCAGTGGACTAGGGTGGCAAGTCACCTAGAGAGACATCAGTCATGGCAGCAAAGGTAGTGCTTGAGCCGCCCCTTCCCCGACCATAGGCAGTGCAGCTCACAGCAACAAAAGTGATTTCTTCCTTCCACTTCCTTAAACAAGAAGAGGAGAGCTAAGAGTAAAGGGGACTTTGTCTTGGGTCTTGGATACCAGCTGAGCCACAGCAGGATAGGGCATCAGGCAGAGTTGCAAGGACCCCATTCCAGACCCTAGCTCACAGATGACATTTCTAAACTTACCCTGGGCCAAAAGGGAACCTACAGCCTTGAAGGGAAAAAAGTACTCCTGACAGGAGTCATCACCTGCTGACTAAAGAGCCCTTGGTCCCAGAATAACCAGCAGCAACACTCAGGTAGTATGCTGTGGGCCTTGGGCTCTGACACATGCTGAATACAGATGTAACCCAGCACATTCCCAGCTGTAGCGGCTATGGTGAAAGATCCTCTCTTTTGAGAAACACATATGGAAAAGTAAAGGGGACCTTTGTCTTGCACCTTACATATGAGCTCGGCCACAGTTGGGTAGAGCAACAAGGGGGTTCTTAGGGTCCCCAAGTCTAGGTCTAGGCTCTTAGAAAGCATTTCTAGACCTGACCTGGACCAAAAGGGAGCCCATTTCCCTGAAGGGTGAGTCTTAGGCCATGCAGTATTCACCACCTCTTCACATGACTGAAGAGTTTTTGGGCTTTAAGTGAATATTGGTGGTGGCCTGGCAAAACCTGCTGTGGGTTGGTGGTAGCAGTGGCCACAGGGAGAGGCTTCTCTACCTACGGAAAGGGGAAGGACTTTGTGTTGTGGTTCAAGTGTTCCCAGCTTAGCTGCACTAGAATACAACATCAGGAAAATTTCTAAGGATTTTTACTCCAATCTGTAGCTCCCAGGAAGCACCTCTGGACCCGCTCCTAACCCAGGGCCTGAGGAAAAATGCCACCCTAAAGGGAAGGGCGCAAACGTGGCTGGCTTCACCACCTGCTGATCATAGAGCCCTAGGTCCTTCAGTGAACATAGGAAGTAGCCTGGTAGTGGTTATACTGGGCCCTGGGTGAAAGCCACAGCTGTGGTGGCTTGTGTTCTGACCCAGCATGGTCCCAGTGCTGATGGCCACAGGGGTCCTTGCATCACTATTCCCCCAGCACCAGGTAACTCAGCACAGATAGAGACTGTTGTTTGTTTGGGAGAAAGTAAGGGAAAATAACAAGAGACTCTGCCTGGTAATCCAGAGAATTCTTCCAGATTTTATCCAAAACCAGCAAGGCAGTACCTCTACAAGTCTGCAAATTCCACAGTATTGTTGGGCTTGGGGCCCACATCCCTTCAAATACTTGGAAAGCCTTCTCAAGAAAGATGGGCACAAACAAGTCCAGACTGCAAAGACTACAATAAATACCTAATTCTTCAATGCCCAAACACTGATGGACACCTACCAGTATCAATATCATCAGGAAAACATGACCTCATCAAATGAACTGAATAAGGCACCAGAGAACAATTCTGGAGAAAGAGAAACATGTGACCTTTCAGACAGAGTATTCAACATAGCTGTTTTGAGGAAACTCAAGGAAATTCATGATAACACAAAGAAAGAATGCAGAATTCTCACAGATAAATTTAACAGAGATTGAAATAATTAAAAAGAGTCAAGAAACTCTAGAGTTGAAAAATGCAACTGACATACTGAAGACTGTATTAGAGTCTCTTAATAGCAGAATTGATCAAGCAGAAGAAAGAATCAGTGAGCTTGAAAACAGGCTATTTGAAAATACACAGTCAGAGAGGACAAAAGAAAAAAAGAATAAAATACAATGGAGCACGTTTATAAGATCTAGAAAATAGCCTCAAAAGGCAAATCCAAGAGTTATAGGCCTAAAAGAGGAGATAAAGAGAAAAAGGTAGAAAAGTGTATTCAAAGAGACAATATCAGAGTACTTCCCAAACCTAGAGAAATATATCAACATTTAAGTACAAAAAGGTTATAGAACCCCAAGCAGATTTAACTCAAACACTACCTCAAGGTATTTAATAATCAAACTCCCAAAGGTCAAGAATAAAGAAAGGATCCTAAAAGAAGCAAGGGAAAAGAAACACATAACATACAATGGAGATTCAATACATCTGGCAGCAGACTTTTCAGTGGAAACCTTACAGACCAGGAGAGAGTAACATGACATATTTAAAGTGCTGAAGGAAAAAGTTTTTACCCTAGAATAGTATATCTGGGAAAAATATCCTTCCAACATGAAGGAGAAATAAAGATCCTCCCAGATAAATAAAAGCTGAGGGATTTCATCGCCTCCAAACCTGTCCTACAAGAAATGCTAAAGGGAGTTCCTCAATCTGAAAGAAAAGGATATTAATGAGCATGAAAAAATATCATCTTAAAGTACCAAACACACTGGTAATAGTAAGTACACAGAAAAACACAGAATAATATAACACCAGAATGGGGGTGCTTTCTTGTCTTAAGTAGAAAAAATAAATAACGAACCAACCAAAAACAATAACTACTACAGCTTTTCAAGGCACAGTATAATAAGACATAAAGAGAAACACTAAGAAGCTAAAAAGTGAGGGATGAAGAGTTTGTAATAGTTTTTATGTGTTTGCTTATGTAATCAGTGTTATCATCAGCTTAAAATAATGGGTAATAAGATACTATTTGCAAGTCTCATGGTAACCTTAAATACAAAATCATACCACAGATACACAGAAAATAAAAAGCAAGAAATTAAAGCATACCACCAAGAGAAAACCACCTTCATTTAAAGGAAGCCATGAAGGAAGAAAAGAAGGATAAGAATACCACAAAACAACCAGAAAACAAATAACAAAATCACAGTAGTTAAGTCCCTATTTACCAATAATAATACTGAATGTAAATGGACTAAACTTTCCAATCAAAAGACATAGAGTGGCTGAATGAATGGGAAAAAAATGAGACCCAATGATCCATAGCCTACAAGAAACACACTTCACCTATAAAGATATCCATAGATTCAAAATAAAGGAAACTAAAAAAAGGGGTAGCAATACTTATATAAAACAAAATGGATTTCAAGACAAAAACTGTAAGAAGAGACAGAAGAGGTTTTTATATAATGATAAAGGGGTCAATTCAGCAAGAGGATATAACAACTGTAAATATATGTACCCAACACTGGAGCACCCAGATATATAAAACAAATATTATTACAGCTAAGGAGAGTTAGACCTCAATACAATAATAACTGGAGACTTACATCCACTTTCAGCATTGGACAGATCTCCCAGACAGAAAATCAACAAAGAAACATCGAACTTAATCTGCTCTATAGAACAAATGGACCTAACAGGTATTTATAGAACATTTCATCCAGTGGCTACAGAATACACATTCTTCACCTCATCACAGGAATAATTGTAAAGGATATACCATACGTTAGGTCACAAGACAAGTTTTAAAACATTCAAAAAAATTGAAATAATATCAAGCATCTTCTCTGACCACAATGGAATAAAACTAGAAATTAACAACAACAGGGATTTTGGAAACCATACAAACACACAGAAGTTAAACAATAAGCTCTCAAATGACCAGTGGGTCAGTGTGGAAATTGAGAGGAAAATTGAAAAATGTCTTGAAACAAATGATAATGGAAACACAACATTCCAAAACCTATGATATACAGCAAAAGCAGTACTAACAGGGAAGTTTATAGCTACAAGTGCCGACATCAAAAAAGAAAAAACAAACTTAAAATAAATAACTTCATGATGCATTTTACAGAGTGCTGACTGATCCATTTTACAGAGTGCTGATTGGTGCATTTACAATTCTTTAGCTAGACACAGAGTGCTGATTGGTGTGTTATTAGAGTGATGATTAGTGCTTTTACAATCCTTTAGCTAGACACAGAGCACTGATTGGTGCAACTTTACAGAGTGCTGATTGGTGTGTTTACAATCGTTTAGCTAGACACAGAGCACTGATTGGTGCATTTACAATCCTCTAGCTAGACAGAAAGGTTCTCCAAGTCCCCATTTGACCCAGGAAGTCCAGCTGGCCTCACCTCTCACTTTTATTTTCACATCGTTGTGTAGTTTTAAGAGGTCTTCATGGTATTGATTTCTATTTTTATTCCACTATTGTCCAAGTATACAGGTGATATGATTTTGATTTTTTAGAATCTACTGAGATGTACTTTATGGCAGAGCATGTGGTTGATGTTACAGTATATTCTATGTGCAGATGAGAAAAATACATATTCTGTGGTTGATGGGTGGAGCAGTCTATAAATGTATATTAGGTTCCTTGGTCAAATGTGTAATTGAAGCCCAGAATTTCTTTGTTAGTGTTCTACCTCAGTGATCTAATGCTGTCGGTAGAGTGTTGAAGTTCCACACTATAATTGCGTGGCTGTCATTTTGTATATGTAGAAGTACTTGTTTTATGAATCTGGGTGCTGTAATATTAGGTGTGTATATCTACAGATTCAATGCTATTCCTATCAAACTACCAACGTGAGTTTTCACATAACTAGAAAAAAACTATTCTGAAGTTTATCTGAAACCAAAAAGAATAGCCAAGCAATCCTAAGTAAAAAGAACAAAGCCAGAATCATCACATTACCTGACTTCAAACTATGCTATAGGGCTACAATAACCAAAACAGCATTCTATTGACACAAAAATAGACACACAGACCAATAGAACAGAATATAGAACTCAGAAGTAAAGCCACACACCTACAGCCATCTGATCTTTGACAAAGTTGACAAAAATAAGAAATGAGGAAAGAAATCTCTATTTGGTAAATAGTGCTGGGATAACTGACTAATTACAGGCAGAAGAATGAACCTGGACCCCTACTTTCACCATGTACAAAAATTAACTCAGGATGGATTAAAGATTTAAATGTAAGACCTCAAATTATAAAAATTCTAGAAGAAAACCTGGGGAACACCATTCTGAACACTGGCCTAAGGAAAGAATTTATGACTACATCCTCAAAAGAAACTGCAAAAAAAATAAAAATTGAACAAGTGGGACCTAATTAAACAAAAGAGCTGTTGCACAACAAAAGACACAGTTGACAGAGTAAACAGGCAACCCACAGAATAGGAGAAAATACTTTCAAACTATGTGCCTGACAAAGGTCTAATATCCAGAATCCATAAGCAACTTAAACAACTCAATAAGCAAAAAACAACCCCATTAAAAAGCAGGCAAAGGACACGAACAGACACTTCTCAAAAGAAGACACACAAACATATGAAAAAATGCTCATGTCACTAAACATCAGAGAAATGTAAATCAAGACCACAATGAGATACCATTTTACATCAGTCAAAATGGCTATTATTAAAAGAACAAAAAAATAACAGATGCTAGCAAGGCTACAGAGAAAAGGAAATGCTATTACAATGTGCATAGAAATGTAAAGTAATTCAGCTACTGTGGAAAGCAGTTTGGAGATTTCTCAAAGAAATAAAAACAGAACTACCATTCAACCCAGTAATCTCTTTACTGGATAAATACCCAAGGGCATATAAATCATTTTACACAAAAGACATATGGATTTGTATGTTCATTGCACCACTATTCACAAGAGATATGAAATCGAACTAGGTGCCCATCAATGGTGGATTGTGTAAAGAAAATGTGGCATACATAGACTATGGAATACTATGCATCCATAAAAAGGAATGAAATCATGTTCTTTGCAGCAACATGGGTACAGCTGGAGGCCATCATCCTAAGCAAATTAACACAGGAACAGAAAACCAAAATGCCACATGTTCTCTCCTATAAGTAAGAGATGAATATTAGGTATGTAAACTTGGGAAAAAATAGACATTGGGGACTACTGGGGTGAGAGAGCAGGAGATGGGCAAGGGCTGAAAAACTACCTATTGGGTACTATGCTGACTACTGAGTGACAGGATCATTTATACCCCAAACCTCAGTGTCACACAACATATCCATATAACAAACCTGCACATATACCCTTAAATCTAAAAGTTGAAATTATAAAACACAAAACAAAAAACTTGATTATTAGCATACTTTAAACTCCAGACATTTCCCCCATTTTCTGCTACAATATCATGTTCTCCCACTCAACTAGGTCTTTCCCATCAAATAAACCAGCTCTTATTTCTCCCATCTTAAAAATATTTTAAACATCTTGAATCTATTTTCTCTATTTCCTTTTATGGTAAAATTCCTCAAAAGAGTTGTGTATTATTGATGACTCAAATTCGTCTTCTATTATTTTACTATTTATCTAATCTGTTGAAACAAATCACCTTGAACCACTTCACAAAAACCACTCTTGTAAAAGCCATCAATAATCTCCAAATTGTTCAATTGAATGGTCAGTTCTCCACCCCCATTTAACAGAGTTTCATGATCACTCTCCCCTCTTTGAAACGTTGTCTTTATGTGGCTTCTAAACAATATAATTCCCATGGTTTTCCTCCTTGCTTACCAGCTATTTCTTCCTGCTCTTTCTGTTGATCCCTCTATATCTCCTTGTCCTTTTAATGTTGGAGTGTTTCAGGGCTCAGTCATTGTCCTTTTTTCCTTTTCTATGTCCACTGATCCAGATTCCTTATTTTAAATACAATAGATATACTATCATTCTCAAATGTGTATTTCATTTGAGCTTCAGAGTTACATATACAAGTGCCTACTTGACACCTTTATATAGCTAACTAAAGGAATCTCAAATTTAGCATGTGCAAACTAAACTCTTGATCTCCCAACAGTCTGATCTTCCCAGCATCTTCCCTACCTCTCCACTTCATTTTTCCCATTTGCTCAAGCCAAAATGCTAGTCTCCTCTTTCTGTCATAGCCCACATCAAATTCCTTAGAAAATCTTATTAGTACATTTTCAATTTATAGCTGAAATTTGGCCACTACTCACTCCTCTATTGTACCATCTGGATCTAAGCCCTCATCATTCCCACCTACGCTATTGAATATCCTCCTAATTTATATTCTTGCTTCTACCTTTGTCTGGTCTATCCTTAAATCAGCAGCCAGAGTAATCTTGTTCAAAGACAAGATAATTTTGTTACTCCTTTACTCAAAACACCACAGTAACGTTTCATCTCACTCAGAGGAGAAAAAAAAAAAAAACACACATAATGACAATCGCCAAAAAAGTAAGTTCCAATTGCAACTGCAATTGTTTTCTTAAATGCTCATAATACTGTTATTTTAGATGTTTCACTACAATAAATAAGACAGGGCCCCTGTTCCTTCTCTGACCTCTTCTGTTATTATTTGCTTCTCATTTGCTCCTCTCCAATCACAATGGCTCTCCTGATACCCCTTGACCCTACCAAGAATGCACTCTCCTTATGACTTTCACACTTACTGTTCTCTTTACCTGAAGTGCTTTTCCCCCAGAGAGCCACACAACTTAATCTCTCGTCTCCTCCAGGTACATATATGAATATATTACTTTCTCAGGCAGTCCTTACCTATCAGCCTCTTAAAAAATTATAACACTTCCCTCCCTCTAGCATGCTGTAGCCTTCTTTCATGCTTCATTTTTTTCTGTAACATATATCACTATCTAACATACACCTTCATTATTTCTATTTTATTTTCTATTGTCTCCCGCCTCCCACTGGAATGTAACCTCCATAAGGGGAGGGATTTTTGTCTGTCTTCTTACTGCTGTATCTCCAATACCTACTGCAGTGTATAGCACATTTCATATTCAATAAATATTTGTTGAATGAATGAATGTATGGAAAAATAGCACAATTTTAACAGCAAAAAAAATTGAAAATGATTTAAATGTCCTTTAACAGAAAAATGGATAAACTCAATGTAATATCATAACATAATCTCAGAAATATATTGTTGGGGGTAGAAAATCTACATAAAGTGTGATATCAGTTATAAAGCTTAAAACCCTGCAAAATAATACTTGCTTCGTTTACAGTTAAATACACATGCAACAATAGAACAAAATCACCTATGGGTAGAGTAAACATGAAAGTCAAGAGAATTTTAACTCTGGGATAACAGAAAAATTGGATGATAAAACTAAACAGGAGATTTTATTTATCAGCGAATTTTACAATATGTATATACACTTCCAGTAATATTTGAAATATTTAACAATGAGTTATATGTCTCTCGTTTGCCAAAAACCCACCTCTGCATGTTGTCAGTGTTTCTGAATTAGTGAATTGGAGATCTTATGTGAAAAGATTATTTGCAGATAGAGCTATAGCATAAAATCCAGTCTATGACTTCACTCAATTCTGAATTGATTGTACTTCAGCAGGTTGAGCATAAAACCACATGGAATGTGTTAAGGATTCCAGATTTTGCTTGCAGTGTGACATTAATCAATCTCTAGTGATTCCTAGATCTTCACAGTTCCATAACCAACTGTTTTTATATATATATAAGTTCTGGGATACATGTGCAGAACGTGCAGATTTGTTACACAGGTCTACACATGCCATGGTGCTTTGCTGCACCCATCAACCCATCATCTATATTAGGTATTTCTCCTAATGCTATCCTTCCCCTAGCCCTCCACCCCCTGACAGACCTTGGTGTGTGATGTTCCCCTCCCTGTGTCCATGTGTTCTCATTGTTCAACTCCCACTTATGAGTGAGAACATGCGGTGTTTGGCATAACCAACTCTTATCCTTTCACCCACAGCCAGCTTGTGCTGTAATTTAGCATAAAACTTCCAGGCATTCCCACCACACACCCTACTGAGGGCTTAATGTGTTCTCAGCATGCAACTTTCCAAAGAAATAATTTTTTTAACAACAAAAATATGACCTTATCACAAAATCTTGTAAATTCATATTTTAATCTAATTATTAGACATCCATAAAGTTGGATTACTCAAATTGTTTTATATTTGCTATAGAAATCGTTAGAAAATGTCAAAGCTCCTGATTCTGGATAAAATAGACTTGCTGTGTTTTAGGATCACCATCAGCTCTTCTTTTGCTATAAATTCCATCTAAAACATAACAGTGTATTTTCTTAAAATTAAAAGAGCTTGTCCTGAACTAACCTCCATATTCTATACAGGAAGCTCACATTTATCTTTGTAAGACACTATTTGACCGGGCGTGGTGGCTCACGCCTGTAATCCCAGCACTTTGGGAGGCTGAGGCGGGTGGATCACAAGGTCAGGAGATTGAGATCATCCTGGTTAACACGGTGAAACCCCGACTCTATTAAAAATGCAAAAAAAATTAACCGGGCGTGGTGGCGGGCACCTGTAGTCCCAGCTACTCAGGAGGCTGAGGCAGGAGAATGGCGTGAACCTGGGAGGCGGAGCTTGCAGTGAGCCAAGATCGCACCACTGCACTCCAGCCTGGGCTACAGAGCGAGACTCCGTCTTGGGGAAAAAAAAAAAAGAGAGACACCATTCACCCCACTCCTTTTAATAAGAGAAGCTATGATGGTACAAATGAATTAATTCAGTATTTATTGGGAGGCAAACCCTTAAATCCATAAATATTTAATAGGCACAGGTATTATTTTGAACAAATGCTTTTCTACTTGCATAGATACAGGAAATTGTTATTCTAAATCAACACCCTCATCCCCACCCACCATCCTTCTTAGAGCATGGTCCTGTGCTTAAATAATCTTTATAATTACAGCAATAAGGACCTAGCCTGTTAATGGACAGTTCCTTATGCGAATGGTCCTCGCCTGAATGAAAGAAGAATAACTGTGGATTAGTTGATATTAAAATGCTTAATTGAAATTGGTACTTACAAACTTGTTGTTCAAAGTTGTCAGTGATTTGACTGATTTCTATCAGCTCTTATTTCCACCTACCCTCTCCCTAAAGAATTGAATAAGCAGCCTCTCTGGCCCACTATGTGGCCTAAAATAAGAAATCTTGTGCTTTAATTGCATTTACATTGTAACCTAAAGGTTGGAAATCCATATCAAAATTGGAAATGTCCTAATATCAATGAACCCAATAAGCTCATCTATTGCCTGTGTCAAATCCTGACGGTAAGTTGACAGGCAGCTCATATATCTGGCTGGCTCTGCTCTTCAGCTAGATGCAGAGATCACAGCTGCCATTACACATTTAGAGATGTGGATTTTAAAAAATAAAGAACGACTCACAGCTCCACATATCACATATAATATTGCCACAGAACAATCATTGACACAACTTGGTCCATCCCCTTTAAGAGAGGACCTAAAAGAAGTCATTCCTTTTGGAGTTCTGGTCATCTACAGGCAACATAGTAAATATACTGTTATAATTTATAATTTAACAAGTGAGTTGTATTACAGTAAAAATAATTTCACACATATACATTTTTGCTTTACTTTTACTACTTGTCCCCTCCAAAAATATTACACATTGGTAGGAGAGTTGTGTTTGGGAGGGATTTTGAGATGAGCTCAGCATGCTTCCCAGTGGTTTCTAGAAGCCAACTCCAAGAGACAGGAGATCCCCAAATGGTGCTGATTACACAGTCCTCTGCGTTGCTGTTGAACAATTATTGAGTCTCCAGTCATACCACCCTAGTCTACAGCCATACCACCCTGAATGCGCCCACTCTCATCTGAACAATTATTAGCATTTACTATTTATCAGATTAGTTTGGCAGACCTGGAAATACTGAGATGAGTAAGATGCTGACACTAGCCTCCAGGATGTCTACTCACACACATAGACAGACAAGCACAACACAAATAATAAAAAGCTTAAAATGATGCTGAGAAAACCAAACTTCTCCCAGCCTCAGAAAGAGTACCTAATTCTGGCTGAGGCAATCAAAAAAAGCTTTTGGGAAGAATTGACACTTAGAGTAAGTCATTAGGAATAAATGAGAATGTGTATTATGTGGATAGGATAGATAAGGGCACACCAAGCAAAGAACAGCACATACACAGAGGCACAGCCATATGGACTAATGTGGAGAATCCACACAAAAGCATAGGATGGATGTGGAATTTTATCCTGAAGGCAATAGAATCCTTTCAAAAATTTTAAGCAAGGAAGTGAACTGATCACACTGGTGCTTCAGGAAGATCGCTATGGCAGCAGCATGGAAAAGGGGTCAGAGGAGGGCCACAGGAGAAATGGGAAGGGAATTATGTGGCCAAAAAACCTACAAACTGTATCAACTGTCTGTCACATCAGGAAATGTATCAGATTGACTTGGCACTAAATAGTACTTGGGTGACAAGAGAGAAACATTTCAAATGTTGTTGGAATATCATTATGACTGCATTCCCTATGAAAATAATAATGAAATAATAATAAAGTAATAATTAACTACCATTCAGTATCTTTAATCCTCATAACTATTCTACAAAGTAGAGTTTATATTCCATTTTACAATCATGCCAACAAAATCAGAAAAATTAAGTAAATTAATTCAAGTCACATATCTACTAAATGACAAAATCAAGATCTAAACCTGGGTTGTCTGGCTCCGAAACACACACTCTTTTTATTGTACCATGATTTGTCTTAGATTCTCCATCTCAGGGGATTTATCAGTGAAGTCCCCCAAAAGATCACTAAATAGTTGTCTCTTAGAAAATATTCCAATAAGGTTAATATAGAAATTTCTCCACCATTTTATTTTCCCCTCTTCCATGTATTCAAGATTAAAACATTTTTCACAGAAAATGTACTAGAAGGAAACTGGCCACCATAGTGCTGATCCAGGCCACATAGGGTTATTTTCAAGGCTAAAACAACTTCTTGGAGAGAAATACTAACATTAAATTATGCTAAAAGTATTTTTGGCTCTTACTAAATGATGCGTATAGAAAGGCTAGTTTAAAATAGTCACAGATTGGGGGTTGGGAGAGAGGAAAGATACCTCACTGGCATGCCCTTGCTTAAATTGCCTAATTAGTCATGCAAAATGCAACCTATATGCAATGGATGAGTTAACATTGCTATCACAACCTTCACTTTTCCATTATCTGACTTTTATGAGTTTAAATTTGCAGTCTTAAAGGTTGCGGTTGTGCCACTCTAGAATTTTTGCATTTAATTAAACACAGCAATAGAGAAAAATCACATTTTTCAAAACAAATGTTCATCATCTTAAATCTAGCAATGAAAAAGATGACTCATCAATATTCTCAGAGGAAAGCTTTCAACTTGCCTTGCTACCATACTATTCTTTCTTTTTTACAGCCAACATGAGATCTGCCAAAAACATGTGGCTACATCTATAAAAGACGATTACTGTATTTGTTTTTAAACTTTCCTACATGCTATTCTGTGACCAAGTGCAAAATCAAATCTAGCTAGAATGTGTCATTTAAGCCTTTAATAAATGTAACTTTATTTTTTACTATTATTATAATAGGCCAAAGTAAATTCTATCTTAAAAATCTCAAGAATACAATATTTTCTATAATTTAAGCTATCTATCCTCAAATCACATGAAGTACACCAGACATCAATATCAAAACCCAATGAAACAAAAGCATCTTTTTTCCTAAAAATGAGTGGTGAGAATGATCCTCAGAGTATGTTAAAAACACTAAAAATTACATATATTGTAATGGCATCTTATGAAAGCATTTAAACCTATGAGGTAAGCTTTTGGTGGTCATTAAAGGGTCCACTTAACTGGAATGTAAATATTATGGTCTTAATTTTAAAGGAGTCTACATGTGGATAAATATTCTAGAGAACCTAGAGATTCTCTAGAGATATCGCTAAAGAATCTTCCATTATTCGGTCAACTAATATTTATATGTTATCTTCTACAGCCAGGCCCTATACTAGGCTCCATCATCTAGGGAAGGGGGACACTGGCCTTAACAGACACATTTTATTCTATTTAGAGGAGGAAGTTTGTTGGCTGAGAAAAAGGGCAATAGTGCTTAAGCAGGTGTTTTGAAGAAGGTAACAAATGTTTGGAAAAAGGTGATGTGAACAAATAGAAGAGCTGATTAAGGACGATACTGAGGTTGAAAATCACACTACAGACCATGAGTTTGGTATGAGTCCTCTCAACTCTGATTTCATCTAGCATCTTTCAGCGTCTGAGACAGAAGAATACAGAAGGCAGAGGCTGATGCAAATCAGAGTTAATGGAGTAGATCTGGTAGAAACAGAGGGAAACTCTAATGTTGAGAGTACTGATAAGAGAATGGGTGGTGTATCATACCCCAGGCTTCCAGACAATATTTGGACTCATGTAATAAAAAAGAAACTGAGATCTGGCCAGTAGAAGTGTTACATTGGCCACCACAATAGAAAAGCATAGTTTGCTCATGTGCTTCCCACATCTAAGTCAATTCTTAAGAGGCTGCCTTGGTGAGGAGGCCAGGTCGAGACCCTTGAGAAAGAACTCTGTAATGCTGCTATGCATACATACTATAAGATTCATCCTGATTTTTCCCCAAAGGGACTTGCTGCCATTTATCAGAGTACCTATGCACTCAGGGAAAGGAGATAATCATACTTTTCAAGAATAGCTAGATATGGGATGTGAATGATATCATCATGATTTTATGTTTAGAGACAGGGGCTTATTGTCACCAGTTGACAAGAGAAGTTTTCCCCCAAGTTTATCTGATAGATGATCCAATGAGTTTTTGGACCCAGCTTGTAGGTCCCTGTTCTCCATGGTTTATAAAGGAACACATATACCCTGACCTGTGAAATGGGGGCATTATGGTAGAAAGAGCTTAGTAGAAACGCCTAAACTGACCTCCCAATAATATTATCTCTGACAAGAGACCTATTATAAGGCTAAGGCTATGACAGAAGGCCAAAGACAACAGAAGCCACTGCTCTTCCCATGATCTCCATCAGCCAGAAATAACCAGTCTCATAGGATTGTGGAGCCCTGTTAAAGGCATAACTAAGACACCCTCTTGGAGACAACACCTTTAAGGACTGAGTTGTTGTCATCCAAAAGGCAATCACTGATATGTGAGGCGATATCTTCAAAGGCTAGAATATGTATCTGTGACCCAAAGGGCAAAAATAAAATTGGCCATTTAAACCATCTCCCCCAGTGACCTACTTGCAGAATGTGTGCTCACCATCCCTACAACTTTAGTTTCTGACAAGTGAGGAGGGAGACAAGTAAGTGAAGGCAGTTTCTACCAAAAGCCACATCTCTACAACTATGCTAACAATCTTGTCACTTTGGCTCCTTGTGTCAGAAGACTAGGAAGAAAATAAAGGAGTGATTGTAGTGGCAAAGATGATGGACTCTGACTGACAATATGAGCTAGTGTTGCTTCTAAACAAGGGTGCAGGGATCAGCGCATCTGGAACGCAGGGTGTGTCTCATGTTTCCATTCCCATCCACTAATAGTCAATCACAACAACCATAGGACATAAGGACAAAAAAAACAGAACCTGGACATTTTGGGGAAGAAGTCTGTGTTATCCTATCAGACAGGCAATTCAGGTCAGCAAAATTTTGATAATTTATAAGGGAAATAAAGAACACATGGTAGAAAAGATAAATGAAGTCTACGAAATAGGTCCTCAGAACCAGCTGCAGTAATTGAGACGATAGCCTGTTTCAACTCTCCTTCTTGCCTCTACTCCTTCAGAGACTGTAGCTGGCCACCACTTTGAAGTGAACTCTGTGACCTGTATCTCCCCACTGGAAAAGAGAGGAGGGCATCAAGTTGTCACAGTATTGGAGGTCCCATATCATGATGGGGATGGGAGGCAGATATAATGGAAGGATCGAGTGGATATGAGTGATCCAAAAGGTAGATTGTAGCAGGTTTCTCTTATGTAGCATTTCAGATGTTCCTGACCTCACCTGTCTCTTGTCCCAGCTCTTGTCTCAGTGAGCTAGTGCCACATAGGCTCCTATGGACTTCATACTGGTACATCCTGACAGTATGTCACCTCATGCCTGAATTAAGTTCCTCTCTTGCCTCTCTTCCCTTTGATATTTATTCAGGACCAATCAAGACAAGAGCCAGTGGGTTAATTATTCCCCTTTTGTATTAGGAATCAAAATCTGAGACAGAAATTTGTGTTCAAGTGATTCATTGAAGGAGTATTCCCAAGAAAAAAGGAAAAGAGGCCAGCACCTTAGGACAGGGGAGGAAGCCAACCAAGGATTTGACCTCAGCAGGTGACTAACTTTACCCTGATCCCATAGGGTGCTCTGGGCCATGAATCAAGGCAAGGGGACAGTCCTTTGACCCTTCTGTGAGTCAGTCATTGGCTAGGGGCTACTCCTCAGACTAGAGACTAAACTTCCTGTTACAATGACTTTCTGGCAATTTTCCAGAGAAGCGGCAGTGATGTATTTCTGGCAGCCAACATAGCAGCTGGGGGATGGGTGTGCAGGCCCAGTAAAGAGAATCTCGGGGGACTCCAACAGCATCCTTTTTGTCCACTGAAGGAGAGTCCTGAGAGGTCGCTTATATGACTGCTCAGGGAACAACCCTTAGAATCAAGTAATCATTTGCATTGTGTGCATGAATCATTGTATATGCAACCGGCCCCATAGCACACCCTGGTATTGGCTCTTCTTCCTCCTCTGTGTCACTTCCCTTGTCCTCCGCTCCTGCTTCCTGGAGATTGTAATCTCTAATAAATTAAACCTTATACACCCTCTGTCTCAGGCTCTGCCTTCTAAGGAACCCGAACTAAAACTACTGTGGAAGAAAGAAACAAAGAATAAAGGACCTGAGAGGATATGCGAAGCCTCAAGGTGCTGCCGCAGTGAAAGGGTGGGGATGGGGGCAGATAAGAGACCTGATTGGATTGAGAGGCCTATACAGAATGAGGTCTCCTGTGCATGGCACTGGAGGCCTGAAGAAGGTGACAGTCTTGCTCAATACTTAGGCAGTATTTTGCCAAGAAGTTACTTGCAGAGTCCCATACATAACTCAAAGAAGCATAACTAGTCAAAGATTTTGGAAGATAAAAATATCTTCCAATCAAAATATGTGACTGGGTAGGCCATAAGAGTTAATTATAGTAATTTATAATGAAAAGTCCAAGATGCCTATATGTTTATAGGTGACTAGGAAAGGATTGATATTTTGGTTCCCTGAAAGCTTTCTCCTCAGAAGACTTACAGAACATCCCTACAGGCAAAAGACCTACTTACTTGGGGAAGTTACCAATTTAAATCACAGTTTCTACAGATAGCATTAATTCCTATATGTGGCTGTTTCCTATGCAGGCTTTTGAAATGTTCCTAGTTGTTGAAGTGTGAACAGCTTTCATAAAGTACAGAGAAAGAAAATTTTCTTAAAGCCCCATTTGAATTGCTTCTCTAGTAGAACATTACATAGGTTATTATGCCTAGGGATTTGATTTACTTCACCTCTTTGGCACTTTCAATAAGCACCCCATTATCAAAAGCCTCCTTAATTTCATTTAATGTGAAAAGCAAAAAGTCACTTACCAAAGCAGGAAATACGTTTATTATGCCTGGCAATACTATCATCATTAATTATATTTGTTAACTTTTTAAATTTTCCTAGATTCAGAATGCTTCTTAAAAATATATCATCAAATGCAACAATGTCATGTAGAGTTCACTGGAATGAAAAATAACTCTGATGTCACCAAAGGGTAAAGAATTACCAGCCGAAAGCCATCCAGTAAAGATGACAGAGATTTGAAGTTGAAATGCTCTACCATTGTCCAGTTAGCACTATAATCTGTGTGTATACATATAAAAAATACATGAACACATTTTTAAACACATTAGTTAGAAGCATAGAGCTCTATAAACAGACATCAGCTCTTACATACAACTCAAGTGCCTTCTTAATGAATTTAAAAGTTTGTGGGAGTTTTTTGGCAGAAGTTAGGCATAAAAAACAAAGATAAATGCCTACAAAGATGAAAAACATTTAAAATATGAGCAATTTTGGAGAGCTTATAACTTAATAAAATGTGAAGCATACCTTCTAATAAATGCCTGTGGGTAGATATTTTAAAAGCTTAATCCTGTACTATCCAGCGCCCAGGGTACCCACACATCTTAGGTAGCTACACATTGTCATAAAATGCCTAGAGAAAAGACATACATTTTTTCTCACAGTTAAAAGAAGCAGAGTGAATATCCAGGCTCACTGACAAATAAATCTAGAAGGAGCTATTAAACAATTTTACTATGAATTTCCCTGTCAAACGAGTGACCAAGTTTTAGTCTTTCTGAGTCAACACAAGCAAAAGCTTGGTATTCTGTAGAAGCATCAGCAGAAATCCTGTGTATTTCTGAGACTCCTCGTATCTATTTCAAATTTCAGTTCAGCATTAAGTGGCATTTTAATATTTTTCATTCAATTGGCATTAGTTGTTGAGAGTCCACTCTGTGCCAAGCACTAATGTAGGGGCTGGGGTTTAGAAGGGTGAATGAAAAGCTCTTTGCAGTTTAGTATATTATGGTTCTCAGGATTATAAAAGTATAAGATCCTTAAGGAAGGGACCAGGTTGTCCATCTCTCATGGAGATTAGCAGAGTGCTAAGCAGATATTAGGTGCTCAAAATTCACTGCACTTTTTTGAAAATACTAGTGGTGGTCGCTGGCATGTGAACAACTAATTTTTTTACTCTAAAATACTTTATTTGGTAGCACTAAAATACTAATTCTTACAGATTATGGGATAAGATGCCAATATATTGACAGCCAACTTTGCCTGTCAGACACAGGGTCACCCCATCCTTTATCATTGTACTACTTGAACTGTATGCCACCACTGTATGCCCATCTCATGGATATAAGAAGTGTTGCAATGTCTTCCAAAGGGATTCTACTACCCACACTTCTTGCAGGCTCACCAATTTGATTTTAACAAATATAGTTCCTTTTTCAGTCTCCTTACATTAGCTGCTGTTTGTGCAGTTGCCTTACTACATTGTGTAATTCTATTTATTATTTATATCCCACTTTCTGAAAGAATTTGGGATGGCATAAGATACTAAAATGTGTGATAGACAAGACCATTATAAGTAAAAGGGGAGATCAAAAGCCAGATCAGAATAATGAATAAACTTATCAAAAAATGAAAACGATTTACTATAAGAGTGCACTAAATTTAGCTTTAAGCTTTCTCAAAGTCAAGGGGAATAGGGAGCTTATGGTCTAATATATAGTTCTATAATATGCAATATTGCATATATTATGGAATGGCAGATTCAATGAATTCTATCAACTTATCTATGGCAGAGACTCCTGGGCATCCACCAAAATCTGTTCTCCTCTTCTTCCATAGTGACAAAGTGGTGTCTGGGCCACAGTTAGGGACTATATTTTACAGCCTCCCCTGCAATGAGGAGAGGGCATATGTAACTAAGCCCTCACAAATGGGATGCGAGCAGAACTGATATGTGCAATTTCTGCATCTCATGCTTAGGATGAATTTTATAGTCCTGACTTCCAGTCTTTTCCCTTCCTACTAGCTGGAATGGGCATGACCAGAGTGACCTTGGAAGCTACAAGTTGAAAATGGTACAGCCTCCATTGACTTGGTTCCCCGACTGTAGAGAAAGTAGGCTTTCTCCTTGGAAATCCAGGGTGCCCAACTTAAATAATTTTCTCAAGTCACCCAAACACCTCAAAAATATGAGCTGAAGGAGGTATCTTTGAGTGAAATCAAAAATATATCTCCCAGCACTTTGGGAGGCTGAGGCGGGTAGATCACGAGGTCAGGAAATCAAGACTATCCTGGCTAACATGGTGAAACCTTGACTCTACTAAAAAATACAACAAAAATTAGCTGGGCATGGTGGCAGGTGCCTGTAGTCCCAGCTACTCGGCAGGCTGAGACAGGAGAATGGCGTGAACATGAGAGGCAGAGCTTGTAGTCAGCTGAGATCGTGCCACTGCACTCCAGTCCGGGTGACAGAGCAAGACTCTGTCTCAAAAAAAATGTGTGTGTGTGTGTGTGTGTGTGTGTGTGTGTGTGTGTGTATCCCAAAAAATGCCACTGAATATCAGGAGAAATTAAATCTGAGGTCATAGCAAGTACTTAGGATCAGACTGGTTAAAGAGTTGGGAAAGTACTATAAAGAAACATGATGCATTTTATCTGCCACCTAGAGTACTGTGATAGCATAAATGCACATCAGGGAAGCCTGTCTCAGCAGCATGGCACTGCCTACTGCAGAGCTCTCTAAAGGGCCACTCACTGAACTTATTTGGGCCAGAGTGCCCAGTGATCATCATATCACTCAAGTCTAGTCCTGGGGAAAGTTTTGTTGTTAGTCATGTTTCATATTTCCTCCTCCTTTCCATCACATCCCCTTACTGCGAAGTACCCTTAAACCAGTGCTGATCTCTGGCTCTGCACGGGCTACCTCCTGCGTCAGCACCCCATGCTACATGTTTCCTTTTCCCTACCAAATTTTACTGGTCATGTGTCCAGTCCCTTTAAAGATTCATTATGGAATGATGTTCTAATCTGATTGTCTAATAGCAAAGTGGGGCAAATAAAATTACGTTACTGCAATTCCTTCTTAATGTTCGCCCCACCAGACATTCTATTTGAAATGTAAATAGGTTTCCACTGCCAAGGCACACATTTGCATATATACACACCTCTCATTGTCTAATATATGGTTCTATAATATATTATGTAATATAGCATATATTTTGAAATATGGCAGCTAAAACTTTGAACTTAGAGCATGTAGGTCATTGGGTTGAAAGTTTGGATTCAGCGGAAGGACAGAAAATGGAAAAGCCATGCCATTATTATGGGTATCAAGATTCTACTATGGCATTCTCAAGTTATGTGGCAACTTAGAGGAAGATGAGTATTGTCTATTTCCTGAAATCCTAGGAGATTTTATTCAGGTCATAGGTGGCCCACTGTGCTATAGGGACTATCTCTTGACTGCCTTCTGACATTCTAAAAAACCAGATTTAAGTTAAAAAGACAAAATTTTAACCTTTGTTCTTAACACGATGCTTGTCATCCTTTTTCCTTCTTAGAATCTAGTAACAGGTAGTTAAGTGCTTCGGATCTTGAGTTTTTCCCCCAAGTTCTGTACCAATAGATTGTATATATGTACATATATTTTTGTATATACATTGTGATATACATATTACAATTACAATTACATACATATTACAAATACAAAAATACTATACAGGACTGTGGACACTAAAGGTTAAGTAATCTATAATGAAAGGGGTAACAAATGATCTTCATATTGCTCTATTTGAAAGATGAGTAGTAAAACATGCTTTAAAATGAGGGCTACTATACAATTTAATCCTGGAATATGATAGGAAGAAAATATTAACTACAAAATATGTGTTTGCATGGGACATAGTACTAAATAGCCCTTCAATTCCAGCTTTAACATATACATAGTATTTTAAATTCTAACAATCCTGTCATGTAGGTATTATCTGCTCACTTTTAGTGGGGGAAATAGTTGCAGACATCAATGAAACTCATTTCTGTATTTTCTATGACTCTTTCAGTTACACAAAACAGAAATCCAACTCAAACTGTCTTGAATAAAAAAGGGTAGGGGAGAATCACCAGTTTACACAATCAAAATGTTGATAGGGAGGTCTGGCTTGAAACATGGCCAGACACAGGTAGGCAAATGGCTATCTTCAGGGCTCTTTATCTCTTTTCATCTCCTAGACAAAAGATAGCCATGGTAGGAGCATGATAACCATTAGCAGACCAAGAGTCACATCTCTCTGGAGTTTAGCAACCCCAGCATAGAGTATTTTCCCTCAAGGCTCTGATTGAAATTGCATGCCCATTTCTGAACCAAGCTCTGTGGCCAGAAACATGATTGGTCAGGCTTGGGTATACTATATACCTCTTTGAGAGAGGGAAGATACAAATTAAGCCCTCTCTATTACCGCATGTAATGATCCCCACTATCTGCCATATACACACAAAAGTATTATCTTTCTAGAGAAAGTGGAAAATGGATTCTGGGCAAGCAAAACCAAGAGATGTCAATTACACACATCACCCTTAACCTCCAAGCATATTGCAATTTTTTTGGTCATATATATAAAGTACAAAAGTATTTCACTTGGCATATGCAAATATTCACATAAAACCAAAAATCCATTAACACTCTGCTCAAGGGACATAGTCTGAATTCTCATATACTTAGAATTTCTGAATATTGTGCATCTTTTTCCATCAGATTTGAATATGGCTCCTTAAGACCTAGCAACCTATGGCCAATTGGATAATTTCACCTCCCTTTGCAGACATAGAAGAAAAACAGAATAAAGACAAGTGACGTCCATTTGGGAGAGAAAAGGTAGCAACATTCAATAGTTAGCTCTTCACAGCATTGCCCATTCTGTTAGGCAGAGATAGCAAAGACTCACTGCCTCAAAAGTAAAGTGATGACTTCGTCAGCTGAGTCACTCAGGGTACTCACCTGGAGAACCTCTGCTGTCCATGGACCTCCATGGCAATACCTGAGAGAGCCATGAGGGAAGGCAAAGCTGTGGGCATGGTAAAGCTTCAGGAACATGCTTGTCGGTATGGTTTCTAGGGCTTCAGCAATCACATCCCATATGCTAGGCCTGGGACTCCTGTTTCAATACAGCCCCCTTAACAGCACCTGAACTACCTGGGATATATATACTACTACTGAATCGCTAGTTGAGCTCTCATGTCATCTTATCCCTGGCCAACAGAGTGAAATTTTGTTCACTAGCCCCGGGAGAATTGGACTGATTTTATAAAGTCTCTCAGAATCAGAAAACAGCACCATAATATCCATTACTACTTTTTCTCCTCCATCACCTCCTCCTCCTTCTATTTCTCCTCCTCCTTTGTGTCATTCAATATAACGCACGAGAGCTGCATGATGCATAAACTGATTATAGCATTACAAAAGGATAGTAAAATCTAAAATCTCCTTCCAAAATCCACAATAGTGTTTTAAGGCATCTGAGAATTGTTAAATTACATTAACTTTGCTCCTGAGAAATGAAGCCTGGACTTCAGTTTGAAAGCAGGTGTCTCCTATCAGCCAGGCCATCCCTTCCCTATAACCGTGAGCTGCTGGTTCCCAAAAGTGAGTGCCAAGATGATTTTAATCAGGGCTTGTCTGGTGGATCACACTCCCCTGTCACCCAATGCCACACACATAGACAGACACACACGCACGCACGCACAAAAAGTACAAAAAGCCTGATTTTCATTTACTGTAAAATAGACACATTTTGTTTGTTTTCTTTTCAGAAGCCACCACGTCTGAAACTATCACCAAAGTATTTGGCTTGTAAAGCATGTGTTTTGCTTGGGAGCTAATAGCAGTTCTAATTCTAGTCAACAATGTCTGTTTCATAAACCCAGCATACACATTCCACTTTACACAACCCCTACTTGGAGGCAGGGAGCTGTCTTTATACTTCCAACTCATTTCTATTATAACTTTTTGAGTTGCTACATTTAGGATAGCTGTTTGGCAGAATTGCAATTTTCCTCATGCACAGTAAGTGAAAACTCTCATTATATATTGCTACATTGGGAGCAACTAAAACTGCTATTTCAGAGAAGGAAAAGGAAGACATCTAGCTTTGAGAAACCTTCTCTAAGTGAATTCTCCACAATCACATTATTCTTTTGGAGTTATCCAGCACTTTTTCCATGCAGGGACATAGAATTTCCTGCTGTATCATTTAGTTATACTTACAATATCCCCAAAATGAAAAATATACATTAAAATTATCTCTGTCTTCTTAAGGGCTCGTTACGATGACATTGAAGCAACCATTATTTCAGGTAACCAGACCAGGCTAGGAAGCAAGGTGCCTTAATTTGAAGAAAGATGGTTTAGGACTGAAGAAAACAAAAAAAAGAAAAAGAGGGAAAGAAATTTGGAGGTCAACGGGGAACTAGACACCGACCCTAAGCATAACCTTAATCTTAAATTGAATCTCCATTCTATTGGGTTTGACTTTGTGGTTAGTCTGCCACACTGGTCTCTCAGAAACTTCAGGATGGAAATTGTACAGTAGGGGGTTAATTCATCAGGTCCTGATTACTCTCAATCTACATATTCCAAAGAAAAGTCTTTCTTCAGGAGAACTGGCCCTCGATCAGCTCGTGTGAGATAACCTTTGACCCCTTAGAATGTCTTGCTTTGTAAGACTGTTTTGGCATTCCTGAGGCCTAAGGCCACCATGTATCAGTTTGACCAGATGGCTTATCTAACAATGACTTGTGGTGACTGTTTTTGCATGCCTGAGGCCCCGGGATTCCATATATTCCTTTGACCTCTCAGTAGTGATAGGAGGGTGAAGGAGTGGCTCACCCTGAATAGCTAAAGTTAGTCCTGTCCTGAATAAAAACCCTGGACATCAAGGCTCCAGTAAGCTTTTCCAGTTATCAATGCTTTACACATGTTTTCACAAATTATTTCTGGGATAATTAAGCACATCTTTGTACAACCCCATTGGGAGGGGATTCCTGGAAGCTTACATTTGGTTTCTACTGGACTTTGCCCATCCACCTTTCCCCTTTATTGATATTGATCTGTATCCTTTCACTATGATAATCCATAAACAGAGGCATGACAGTATTTCTGAGTCCTGTGAATGCTAGTTAATTATCGAACTTCAGAGTGGTCTTGGAGCTCCCCCAATACAGAAGTGACTGAAAGAGATAGCTGGAGGAATTTATCCCTGAATGATAATCAGAGATAAATATTTTGTACCATCCAGCCAGAAACACAAATGTTCAAGGATCTGCTGATAACCCTTCCCTTGAAGCCAGAGTCCTGGAACCAAGCCCTTTCCCTTTGTAACGCCTATGTTAGAAAACAAAAGAGCTACTAACCATGGCAGGCCTTCTCATGTTAGTGTATTCCCAGATAAACATTTTTAGCATAGACTCTCTCCCTTTCCTCATCCACTGCAGAACAAATACATGTCCAGTACTCTCAAAATGCAGTTTACTATCTTGTTCAAAAAATAAATAAATAAGACTGTGAATTCTCTGGCACTTTATACTCTCTAGTATTTTTTGTAAAACAAGTAACTTTATTTAGACAATCATAAAGTTTTATATAATTCGTAAGATAATTTTTATATTTTGTTTTATTCTCATGCAAAAAGTATTAAAGTATCTTAAAATATTGAAAAATCAGAATAATACACAATATTAGACCATTGCCCCCATTGGGTCAAAAATTTACTTATGTTTATAAGAAGTAATTAAGAAGAGTGAGAAAAGAAAAAATTAAACTAGTATAGCAGTGTTGTAAGCCCACTCCGGCAGAGAAATTCCCATATCTAATGCATTCAGGTTCTGTTTCCCTCTTGGATGATCAAAATGAACCATCATACTTCCACATGCTAGTATGCCTAAACTGCCTCTACTGTTTCTAAACATCGTGTGAAGAGATTGCAAATATCATTTAGCTTTTACATTAAATCTTCCTATTTCTCTCCAGCAGTTTCTGACTTCTACCTTTTGTTAATTGCAAAAGCTCTTAAGATGGTTTTTTTCTAATACACATTTTTAAAATCCCTAAGTCACTGATTACAGAAACCACTATCATCTCCCAATCAGTACAAAGTATGAAAATCCCATTTGACCTGGCAAATCCCATAAAGCTTTTATGTTAACCTACACAACACAATTCATCAAGGGGAGGCTGTGAAGGACTGAGGAACTTGGGTTTTCCAACTCAGGGCAAGCTCGGTCAGTTTTCCTTGGTTTACCACTGGCCAAAATTAAGACAAGAGTTCCACAGTTTCACATTAGAGACAAAACATAACTCCTTCCCAACTGGAAAAGTGTGTTTGGACCTGTTTTTTAATTTTCATGTGTAAAGGACACAAGAAGCAAACAACCAAATCTCAAAATCTTTGAGTTCTCCCTTCAAAGCATAAAACATGAGCCTTGAAATTCTGGGTGGTATTAAAAGATCCTCCATTCTAGCCATGTATAAAAGCAACAAACAGGGCCAGGCGCAGTGGTTCACACCTGTAATGCCAGCACCTTGGGAGGCTGAGGCAGACTGAGTACTTGAGGCCAGGAGTTCAAGACCAGCCTGGGCAACACAGTGAAACCCCATCTCTACTAAAAACACACACAAAAAAATTTGCTGGCCATGGTGACATGCACCTGTAATCCCAGCTACTCAGGTGGCTGATGCAGGAGAATCGCTTGAACCAAGAGGGGGAGGTTGCAGTGAGCCAAGATAGTGCCACTGAACTCCAGCCTGGGCGACAGAGTGAGACTCTTTCTCAAAAAAGTAATAATAAAATAAAAGCAGCAGACAATCTTCGTGCTCATGAAGACTGTGAGTCATTTTACATCCTCATCCTCAAGAAGAATAAGCCACTAAACCAATCTATAGGCCCATTACCACTTAATAAACTTACATTTAAAAAGCACTAAACCTAATGCTGGAAAAAACTGCCTCTTTCTATGGTGCAGTTTTTTGAAAAATCACAGCTGTAGAGCCCCATCAGCTAATTTGCCTACAATCAGTTGAGGCAAGACTTCCCTGGAATAAAAATGGAAAAATCAAGGTGTAGAGAGACACCTTCAAATTATTTAAATATAGGTAAAGAAGCAAGTTTGGACCTAAGGCATGTGAGAAAAGCAGTTTTCTCTGATCCTTTCCTTCTTTCCTTTACCTCCACTCATTGATTCAGAATACTTTTGCTATATTCAGAGACCCTCTAATGGAAAATTAGCACCTTGAGGGATAACATTTTGGTAACCTGGTAACCTATACAAACACACACATACACACACATATACACACACATAATCTGTGCGTATGTGTGTATTTCTTATGGGAATTGGCTCACACAATTATGGAGGCCAAGAAGTCCCACTATCGGCCATCTGCAAGCTAGAGAACCAGGAATACCAGTGGTGTATTTAGTCTGTGTCCAAAGCTTAAGAACCAGAGTAACTGACAGTATAACTCTCACTCTGAGTCCAAAGGCCTGAGAATCAGAGAGGGCTGGTGCTAGTGTAAGTCCCAGAATTCAAAGGCCCAAGAACCAGGCTCTCCAGTGTCACAGGACAAAAGAAGATAGATGTTCCAGCTTAAGAAGACAGAGAGCAAATTAACCCTTTCTCCATCATTTTGTACCATACAGCCTTTCAACAGATCAGATAATGAACATCCACAATGGTAAAGGTAGATCTTTTTTACTCAGTATATTAATTTAAATGCTAATCTCTTCTAGAAACACCCTCACAGACATATCCAGAAATGATATCTTACCAGCTATCTGGGTATCCCTTAACCCAGTCAAGTTGACACATGAAATTAACCACCACAGTCTGTGATTACTAAAAATCTATCTTAAGACGTTTTAATATATAATGGTGAAAAATTAAAACTCATCTGAATGTCTATCAATAATATAGCGGTTAAGCAAATTATGGTATATATGTATAACTGATTAAATATTATGTAACAAATAAATAAGATGGTTATGATTATTATATCATTTTAAGTGAAATCTAGAAATATAATTCATGATGGGATTAAAATTATATAAAAACACATATGAAAAAGTATTAGTAAATATATACAAAAAGGATAACAGAATATGTTGTGATGGTGAGGTTTTTGTTTTTGTTTTTGTTTTTTTGGAGTTTTGCTCTTGTCACCCAGGCCAGAGTGCAACGGCACAATCTCGGCTCACTGAAACCTCCACCTCCCAGATTCAAGCGATTCTCCTGTCTCAGCCTCCCAAGTAGCTGGGAATACAGGCATGCACCACCACGCCCAGCTAATTTTTGTATTTTGAGTAGACATGGGGTTTTGCCACGTTGGCCAGGCTGGCCTCAAACTCCTGACTTCAGATGATCCGCCTGCCTTGGCCTCCCAAAGTGCTGGGATTACAGGTGTGAGCCACTGTGCCCAGCCTATTTTTTCTAATAATATAAAAAAATTAAACCTAAATTTTTAACAGAAATCTTGGTTTTAGCCCTTAAAACCAGGACTTGAGTTCTGGAGTAGGCAGAATGAGCTAGGTGTATTATTCTGGATTAGGGTTCCTCAACTAGGCATGTTGACATTTACAGTTGAATGATGCCTTGTTGCGAGGAGCTGCCCTGTGCATTGTAGAATATTTGTCAGTGTCTCTAGCCTCTAGCCACTAGATGCTGGCAGCAACAACATTGTCAAATGTCCCCTGGGGGACAAAATCTCTACTGGTTAAGAACCACTGCTGTAGATGCTTTCTGAAAATATTTATCATCTATTACTTTAAAGATCTTAAAATGCCTGAGTCATGGCCCTGTTCTCAGGAAGCATGTATTATAGTGGGAATAAAAAGACACACAGGCAAATGTGAGCATAAACATTAGTAAATAATAGTAATAAAGATGTGACATTTACCAAGTCTGTAGTCATGAAAAAGAAGGGAAGAATCAGCTCAGGCTAAGCACCACTGACCACTACCTTTTCTCATTGGGCCCCAAACTTCTCATAAGAGCTAACACGTGAAAGTTTGAGAACAGTTTAAGAAGTGTATCCATGACTAGAAGGGGACTGGCAGGGGAGAGCAGAATGAGGGTTTGAGAGGGTCATATTCCCGGCAGAAGTAAGGGCATGATCATATTCCAGGCACAGAAAATCCCAACAGAGATTTGGAAAATAGCAATCAGGTGGAATTGGTTGCAGCCTAGGATTTCCTCATGCAATAGTGGAAGATAAAGTGAGAAGAGTAGAGTGGGGCTTGATTATGGAAGGCTTTGAATGCCAGTGTGGGCTTTCTTCTTATCAGTTGTTCTCAACTATGTCTGAACATTAGAATCAACTGAGGTGCTTCTTTAAAACTCCCATGCCTGGGCCCCACTCCAACCATCAACATCAGAATCTTCAATGAATGAGACCAGGTGATTATGATTGACAGGCAGGTTGAGAGCACTTGTCCTAGACAGTGGCTGTGACAAGGCCAAACATTAAATCCCGCCCTAACAACAATAACCTGACTCTTCCCATAATCCTCTTCCAGAACAGCAACCTAATCCATACAAACATCTCATCTCTCAGCTGCAGGCTTGAAGCTGAAACCTACAGCAGCAGAGGCTTCTATTTCTTCTAGAATAGTCCCACAAGTGGCCAGCCTACTTCTGACAAGATGCTACTCTGGCAGTAAAAAATCTCAGTCTCCTAAGAAATATTTTGTTCCAGTTTTGAGAGATCTGGAGATTTAGAGAACTTCAAGGTACTCATTTGAAATCTGTATCCCGGAAATCTCTACTGCCTAATCCTGGTTTTCTTCTCTGGTGTCACATAAAACAAACTGAAAATGTCTTCCCGTAAGAACTTTGAAATTTCTGAAAACAGCCAATAAATCGGCACCCTAACTACTTAATAGATTAAACATCTCCACTTCTTTCACTTATTCCTCTTGTGATATGGTTTCGATTCCTCTCATCACAATGGTCACGCTTTCCTGAATACACACCAGTTTGCCATTGTCTGTCTTGAACTGTGATGCCCTGACCTAGATAAAATACTGTAGAAGTAGTTACACCAATATAAGAAAAGCACAGATTTCTCTTTTAATCAGCACATTAATGCGTTCGAGGTAGAGTTGGAGGGGCCACTAGGACATGCACACTGAGGATACGCACAGGATGCACAGGACAGGAGGCAAGCTTCTCTTCCCTTTCCATGCTAAGTCCCACATTCTGTATCTGCTTCTCTTCCCTTTCCATGCTAAGTCCCACATTCTGTATCTGCTTCTCTTCCCTTTCCATGCTAAGTCCCACATTCTGTATCTGCTTCTCTTCCCTTTCCATGCTAAGTCCCACATTCTGTATCTGCTTCTCTTCCCTTTCCATGCTAAGTCCCACATTCTGTATCTGCTTCTCTTCCCTTTCCATGCTAAGTCCCACATTCTGTATCTGCTTCTCTTCCCTTTCCATGCTAAGTCCCACATTCTGTATCTGCTTCTCTTCCCTTTCCAAGCTAAGTCCCACATTCTGTATCTGCTTCTCTTCCCTTTCCAAGCTAAGTCCCACATTCTGTATCTGCTTCTCTTCCCTTTCCATGCTAAGTCCCACATTCTGTATCTGCTTCTCTTCCCTTTCCATGCTAAGTCCCACATTCTGTATCTGGTTCCTCTTCAGAAGATTCTGGTTTCTTTATGTTAGAAAACATCACATTTGGAACTCCTATAATCAGTTTTTCCTCTGGCTCAGTCTCCTCTACTCACTCTTATTTCTGATTCTGACTCTCCTCTGTAGCCTCAGAATCTTCAATTTCCTGGCTCTCTTTTATTTCTTCAGTTATCCTCTTTCTTCTAGATAATAAGCAGGAAAGTAGAGAATATGTATTACTGAAAGCTTTTCAATTTCTCCTCAAGCTAAGAATCCAAAAGGTAAGTATAGTTCAGTATACTTTCCTCATTGTTGGTTCCTCCTAGGATGGGGTTCTGTAAACAAGCTACTTATAATTACAACCTTACCCCAATGATCCTTATCTATTTCCTCTGCTTTATTTTTTTGTGACACCATCTAACTTATTGGAGATTTTACTTATTTTGTTTACTGTCTATGCCCCTCTACTTGAATGGAAGGAATTTTCACTATTTTACTCACTGCTATATCCCTAGTGTCTAGAAGAATGCCTGGCATATTCTAGGTACTCAGTAAATACTTGTGAGATGAATGAATGACAATGTCTTTAATAGCTCCTACAGATGTCTGCCAGAGTGAACTGCCTGTGTTTATTCCCTTGTGTTTAGATTCAATGCTTCTCAATACTTTACCACTTTGCATAGTATGGTGGACTTCCAATTGTTGGCAAAACCTTCATCATTTACCACCGATCTGACAGTTCCTCCCAATATCCAGCAGACAGCTTATTGGAGAATTGTTCCACTTTTTCTACTTTTTCTTCTACTCAGCTGCTACAGAGTTCCACTGCCCCAGAATACCCTGGGTTCTGACCCAAACCATGGTCCCTGCATGTGACTCAACTAGGTTGCAGTGCTTTACAAACACTGCCAAGTTCCAAGGTCCATGGATTCTTACAATTAAGGCATTAATTATCTTAAATCTATGGCATGGAGTTTTCCTCATTTTACAGCTTTTATTACTCTGGATCTTCTGAAATTTACATTGATTCCATTGCAAAAATGCTTGAACTTAGTTTGATCTCTTCTCCTTATATTTCAACACTACAAATGTTTCATGTGAGTATCTACTGCAAAGCGTGCTGTTGGTATAAAAGGTATGCTCAGGTGAGCAAGCTACATAAGACAAATCGAAAGCAATTCCCAGTCCTGTAGGTGTTGATAGTCCAATTTATCACCCCGATTCTTTACTCCAGGGAGCCAATTCAATGTCCTCTTATCTTCCCTGGCATAGGCCAGTGACCCAACTTCTCAAAAAGTCAACAGGAGAAACACTTTTGAAGGACACACAGAAGTCCTAGGATGCTTTTCAAAACACAGTGGAAGGCAATAAGATAGAGTATGCAGCGTCAATCTCCCATCCCTCTTAGCATTCTGAAGATGTGCCTAATGCAGGATGAGAGAGAAACAGACCAACAGCTATAAAATAGAAAGAACCCTTAGAAGAGATATGTATGTACATTGTGAGGAATAGTGGTCAAGCACAGTAAGAAAGAGAGGGTGACATAAGGCAGTTTGATTGCTCTGTGGCTGCATCTAAAATCTAAAGTGTATACCCTGAAAGCTAATAGAGAAATATGGTTCTTATTTATGGTTCTTCGTATTATCTGTAAGTTCCAGCAAGAAATTGTATTGTTGCAAGTACTTTCCCTGATTTTCCGTAGTTATGATAAAGAGAAATAAATACTCCTGTGAAATTATTTCCATGAGGAATATAAGCCATGCTTGACCCAGTTTTCCTAGCAGAGCGAGGGCATTTCAGAAGCAGCACTTGAAAGGCTCAGAATTACACAGCCTTAACCACAGTGATGATCAAAGTGTGGCCCTCTGGTAAAATTGGACCAAACACAAAAATCTAAACTGAACCCTCCTATGGATCAATATCCCTGGAGCAAAACTTTGCCTGAAGCCCTTACTTTGGCCACTCCTAAAGTTCACAATGTGAGTCTTAGGCTATCGAATAGCTCTGACAATTCAGGGAAGAATAATGAAAATTTAAATGGACAGAAGTCCTGTTTCTGTGTTCCAGAAGAGAACGTAGTGTACTGTCATCTTCACATGGAGCAAGAAGAGACTGGCTGGCAGTCCCATTCTCTGCCTGTATTCAAACACAGCTCATTTCATCATATCAGAATTCATTTCTGCTCTTGCCTCCTCCTCAGCAAGTTATCAGAGCTGTCAATATGGCACAGTTACATAATCATTTCCTGGGAACTTTGCAAAGCAGGCTCCCTGAATACCCTTCCATTGCTCTCAAAGTCCAGCTGTCTGTTATTTGTCAGGGGTCAGTGGGATTACCTTTTACCTTTGTTTAAGTGGGATTATAAAATTTAAAGTACAGGGAAAACATCAATGAAGGTTAAAGCAGTAGCACATTAAATCTATAGTAAATGAAAATTTAACTCTAGCTACAAACAGTAGTATTTACTGAACCATAGACATTAGCTTTTCAAAATCACATTGAGAGTTATCAACACTGGATTGCCATTGTTGTAGCTTTAAAATGATCATTGAAGTATAATTTCCCTGTTCATGATGATGTAATTGCTGAGAAGCCATGTGGTTGGTAATTACACAATGCAGTATATGGAACTGAGCTAATGCCCTGAAATCTATTAATTGTTTGATTTTTTTCTCCCTCTTTATTAATTCCACTGCATGGTGTGCATTTTATGTTGAAATAAAATAAGCTATAACATCCATATTCCCTTGCTTAGCCTCTGGAGAATGAGGGAGTGTGGGAATGGAAGTGAAGAGGCTGTAACTGACTGGATTATTCTGAGTTCTGAGGGAACACACACAGAAGTGCTGATCCACTGCACCATCTGTTGTTGCTTCCTTCCTACTACCAGCAAGCCATCAGCACTAAATGCAATTGCCAGTTAACTTTATTAAATATGTATGTATGTGTGTATTTTTTATATATATATATATATATACACACACACACACACACACTTTTGTAAGTACGCTGACTGTTACCACCCTTATTTGACAGATTCTAAATAGTGTCTCTTTATTATCCATATAAAGCATAGCTGGACAGGAAAATCAAAAATACATATTTAGAAAAATACCTGTAATAGACAACAATTACTTTTCTATTTTTTTTACTTCATCTGCAAATTAAGGTACATGTCTGCATGTCGAAAAGATTATAGTTGTAAGAGTTGGCAAAACGATGCAGATTTCATGTGGAACCAGCCACTGTTGCTTGCCAAGGGGTGATTTAAACATATATGTTGTCTCAGTGGTGTGTGTGTATCAGTCACAGGCCACACAGAGAGCACAAAAAGAGAGTTGGAACCAGTCAGCCTGGGCTTGCATCCTGGCATGGTCACTCACTATCTGTGAGATTTGGAGAACATCATTTCACTTCTATCACAATTATCCATATGTAAAAAGAGGATTGTGATAGTATCTTTCCCACAGTATTGTTGTGAGTATCAAATGAATTAATATACGTAAACTGCTTAGAGCAATGCCTGGCATATAGTAAGCACTATTCAAATGTTGGCTATTATTGCTTATAAACAATAGAAATGGTCTCTAGCTAACTTAGAGAAGGAGTATACTGAAAGGAAATTAAGTATCTTGCAGAATCAACAGGAAAGCTGAAAAAAAGCACACAAAATGGACAGGAACAAAGACAGCCTTGCAGCAGGATCCCCCAGATGGTGTGACATGCTACGGCCACCAGTGCGGCCCCATCACCACAGGACAGTGCAACTGCCAGGCATTGTGTTTGCCCCCCCGACCACTGGACACTGTATGCTGCCCCAAATAAGTCCTAGCTGATCCTTCCTCTTTATATCACTAGCTCCAGAGCTGAAGCCCCAGGCATGGCATTCAATGGCCAAGCCTTGGTTACCTGGCTATATCCACCAAGCACCAGTGAGAAGAAATAGCTAGTCCCTTTAGTTCCTCAAGTGGGAGATGGGGCTCTGCCTCCTACCAAGATTCAACACTGTGGGGATCCTTCAAAACAAGAAGGGAGTTTAGATGTAGGAGGGGAAAAAGCCAAAGCCAAACTAAACAGAAGTCTGCTACTCTTCTAAGTTGCCGGGAAGAGAACTTTCCCAGGTCCGCTGACTTATCAAGAAAGAGAAGAAGGACTATGAGAACCAGAAAACAGAGATCACCCCAAGTCACCAGTCAGGTAGAAAACACAGAAAAGTGAGAGAAAAAATAGAAAACTAGCAGCAGGTCATTAGGTAGGAACAATCAGTGTGGCAGACAAAGAAATTTGACCTAGAAAGCAGTAAAATAAGAAGCATAGTGCTTCTCATAGAGTCAGAAGAAAAGAGCCTAGGCTGGTTTAGTGGTTCTCAAACATTTTGATCATTAAGACCCCTTTACAAACCTTAAGATTATCAAAGTCTTCAAATATCTTTTTTCTAATGTGGGTTATATCTATGCATATTTGGTGTACTGAAAAAGCCAAGAGATTATGAAAATGATACTAATTCATTTTAAATAAAGTAACCCCACTACCAACATAAATGATATATATTTATGAAAAGCAACTATATTTTCCTCCAAAAAACTATAGTGAAAAGAGTGGCATGGCTTCATGTTTTTGCGAATCTGGCATATTAGAAGTCCCACATCTGCTTCTACATTTAATCTGTTGTGATATTACAAAACATGGAGCCTCTGGAAAACTCCAACTATGAGAGAATGAGTGATAACAGCAAATAACATGTTAGTATCATCATGAAAACAGTTTTGACCTTCTCTAAAAAGCATCTTGGGAACCCTGATAGAGTAGACCAAGAATAGTAACACGTTAGAGCTAAAGAGACAATACAAACTGGGGATAATGTCTCATGCCTGTAATCCCAGCAATTTAGGAGGCTGAGGCAGGAGAATCACTTCAGCCCAGGAGTTCAAGGCTGCACTGAGCCATGATTGCACCACTGCACTCCAGCCTGCGTGACTGAGTGAGACTCTGACTTTAAAAGACAGTATAGGTTTCACAAGGAACTACAAAAGATGGGCTATGATGATAATTACAACAATATACTCTCACCTGAGCTAACATTTATATAGCACTTTGTTATTTACAAAAGCATTTTCACATATTCATTCTATTTTATGCCCACCACACTCTGGGAGGCATTACTTCCACTTTATAAGCAAGGACGCCAGTGTTCAGAGAGGTTAGCAGGACCACACAGCTTCTGAGTAGAAAAGCTAGATACAACATTCCCACCCACTATTCCATGTGGAAAAGGTAGTTGTTGTCATGAGGGAAGTATGGAAACACAGATACAGCCGTCTCCGTTTCCTAGGCAGGATCCAAGGCCTACAGTTTTGAAAATGTCCTTCCTTTGATTCGCAAGCAGGGGCAGAACTGTGTCTAGATCCTAGATTTGTTGGCTCTAGATTGGACTTTAGTAACTAAGCAAGCACAAGTCAGAGTTTAAAAACTCCATGAATTTTTTTTAATAAAGAGCTGGATTCTAAATTCACTTTGTCGATAAACAACTTCTTGGTAGATATAGGCAGTGGATTCATTTGTCCTTTGCTCTTTAATCTTATCACACACCAAAATAATTGTTAAGCCCTTCAACAATTGACCTAAAAATAAACAAGAACTAGGAGTCTCCAGTTCCTAGATGGCAGCAGCAGGAGGTAGAAAGTTTGATAAGATGCTCATTTTTTATAGATATCTTATAGATATTTCCAGATACTTTTGTGAATCAGTCATTATTCACACCCTTGGTTTCAAGTGGGAAGAAAGAGAGGAAGAAAGAGAGAATGATGACTAAGCTGGCTTAAATAATAATGACATTTTATTATCTTAGAAATCCAGATGTACCAAGGTGGGGCATCTCCAAGATAAGCTCATTCAGAAGTTAAATAACATAATAAAGATTCAAGTTCCTCCCCTCTTTCCTCTCTGCCTTCATCGCATGTCAATTCCCCTTATAACCTCAATCAAGATGGCTCCCAGAGTTCCAACTGTCACATGTAAACACAACAACTTCAAAGTAAGAAAAGGGGCCTTTTCTTCTTTGTCTTCTTTATAAGAGCAAAATAAATTTTCCCAAAAGCTCACATGCAGACCTCATTGCACATCTTATTTCCTTTGCCTAAACACTACTGGTGAGAAGAACGTGACCCAAAGATGAACAGAGACAACCAACATTTATTTCTACTACTGGGGACAAATCAGCTTTTACTGACACCATTTGGGAAGGATTTCTCTGGAAAAAAAAAAAAAAAAAAACAGGGAAATGAATAATAGTGGTTTCTACATTTTAGAGTTTTTTTTCACTTAAGAATTCACTTGCTACAATCTTTGGCAGTTTTTTTGTTTTTTTGGGGGTTTTTTTTGAGAAAATATGATGCTGACATAAACACTATCCCATGAAAACAAAGATACCTAAAGCCTAGCATAAAAGCCATGATTTTTAAATATAATATTAATAAAGGTAGGTGACTGGTTTTGATATAATGGAGCTAAGTAATTGCTAATTTACTAAATGTAACATGTTAATTTTTTCGGTGTCTTCCATATAAAAGTTGTCACTAAATAATACTCCAGAGCCCCATTAAAATCACTGAATGCAAGCAAATTCAATTAGTGTTCACTTTCAAGACAGAATGTGCTATTCATATTAGGTCTGTAGATGTGGCAGCACGAGCATTAGGGAGAGCCCAAAAGCAATTTGGAGAATAAATGACTAGGGATGGGGCAACTAAAAATGGGGAGGAAAAAAATGGATTAACTATTATTAGAGGAAAATTATCAAAACAAAGCTAGGAGTGGCATTCTATGAGCCAGCCCTCTGTGGGCAATAAGCCACTCTCAGATCCTTAAATTGTTAAATCATCATCATCCTGACCATAAATCATCACCAGCTCTCAATGTCTTGCAGTAAAAGCCACCTTGTTCCTAGGGTCAGTGAATGTAGTGCCTTTGATTGCAACAACTAATTCCCTCTATTTTTAAGCGCATATATATATATATAGAGAGAGAGAGAGAGGCATACATATATGTGTATATATAGTATACAATACACTATATATATATAGTATATGAGGCCATAAGTGCATGATATATATACACTAATGGTTTTGCAAAGCCTATATACAGGGCAGGCTTTGCAAAAACATTAGTCAGTGTGTGGTAGTGGATACATATGAGGACATCTTTGTACATCATTTCTTCTCAGCAACTAAGAATAATATTGTATGCTAGGGAATACCAAAGTCACTTTGATATAGTTCAAAAGAACATCTATTCTCTTTCCTCTATGAAAATCTCAAATAGATAAAAGCAATCCAAGGCAGTTTTTAGTTCATTACAACTCTCCCACCCAGCAAAACCTCTAAATACTGCAATTGACAATGAAAAAATTTGATATTAGAGAAAAAAGTCCAAAGAGTAGCCACCTCTACTACTACCCAAAGAGGAGTCACTGATAATTTGCCTAGGTTACTACAGGTAGATCAGTGTCTTGGAGACATTTTCGTCTCCCACAAAGGGAGTGATTTCCACTTTTCTGTATGACTCAAATGTCCTGACTAAATGTGGACACACTTTAAAGTTGCCCCGTAATCCTGCCTCTTGGATTTCTTGCCCTTGTGAGATCTCCTCTCCTTGAGTGTGGGTGGGACCCATGACTGCCTTCTTTTTTTTTTTTTTTTCTTTCATTCCCTAGTACGTGCTTCTAACCAACAGAAGACAGCAAAGGAGATGGGATCCCATAACTAAGATTACATTATGTCTAATTACATCTTGCTAAGAGATTTGCTATAGAGGCTTGCTTCTTTCTCCTTTGCTGGCTTTGAAGATGCAAACTGCCATATTAAGAGAGGCTTTGTAAAGATAATTGCATGGCAAGTGAGCTGTAGTTAGCCTCTGAACAATAGCCATCAAGATGCCCGGGTCTTCAGTCTCCCAGCTGCAAGAAAATGAAATTTATCAGTTAACTGAGTAAGATTGGAAGCTGATACGTTGCCCTGGCCAACACCTTGACTGTATCATTTCAAAAGATCCAGCTAAGTCTTGCCTGCACTACTAACCCACAGAAACTGTGAGATGATAAATGCATGCTGTTTTAAGCCACTAAATTTGGCATAATTTGTTACACAGCAAAAGAAAACAAATATACTAACCAAACCTAGAAAAAGAGGACTTCAGGTTGTAGAGAATGCCAAACCAACATAGTCAGACCAGCAATTCATTGTCTTCCACACCATGTTTCCTATTCCTCGGAATCTTACTGACTTTTGGGTTGGTGGGCTAATCTAGTGCACACATTTTATGATTTACTTTTGTCACTTTCTTCCTTCCCAGAGACACTGCGACTCTTTCCAGCTAATGGAAAACCATTCCATGCAATGAATCAAAATTTATTAAACTGTGTCCAAATGGTCTGATAGAATTTATGCACCACCAAAGTGAACCAATTTATTCCTCATTCAGACACATCATTTTCATTGCCCCTACATCCATTAATAGAGCATCCTTCGCTGATGTTTCCTTTGCTCTAAGCTGGATCATCCCCTTATGATGGTTTATGATGAGAGAGAATTCTCAGAAAAGAATAGCACAGATGACTTCTTATAAATTTTTTGGCTGTCTTTCTCAGGTTGTTTTATAAATATATAGCTAGAGAACCATTAACAATAGTTTCATTACAGATGTAGAGAAGTGACACATGGTTGGCATTTATACTATATGTCCCTTTTATTCAAAGTGCCTCTATAGGTGATAAATGAGGTTGACTTTTAGGCTCAAAAAAAAATTGGAGGTAGAGATAGAAAAATATATGAATACCTTGTCTCTCTTACTCTGCAAGTAAAATAGCATATGTGTGACTTTTAAGTTAAAAGGACAAATATAGAATCAAGGACAGTGGGGCAGGAGATTGGGGGATGGAAATAAACATTTGTGGAAAGTAAAATGTTAATAGCCTATGCAGTTTGAATCTATGCAATTTCTTATGTAAGAAAAGAAGACCAAAGTAAAATTTACAACAAATCAATACATCTGCTTAATTGATCTATGACTGAAATTTACTTTCCTCATTAGTAAAGAGTCAGAGCAGTTCATTTCATTAACATAACTATATCTCAGTGCTCACTGAAGAGCTAACAAAACCAGAAACCCAAGGACTATACAATAAAGCAGCAAGGTTTCAGAAAACATCAGCTGCAAATACATCAACACCTACATGTTCCAGAGTAACTGGGAGGGGAAATCTAGCTTACAAAATAGACACTAGGAAAACACCATAAAAGATAGGGTTATAGTGTCTTAAATAATAGAGATCGAAGTTAGATCCCTTCAGAAAGCTGGATTCATACAGAAAAGCTCTAATGGTGAGAACGTGGCAGTTCAGGAGCTTCCTTATAGAAAGGATTTGGGGGCACTACATGGTTGGGAGGGAGGTGAAAACCTTGTCTTCAGATATGTTTGCCTAGACTGCAGACTTTACATAAAAACTTTAAAACATCAATTATCCATTTTAAAAAAATAGGATGTTGAGGAGGAAGTTGATAGCTAAAGTCACCTCTCAGCACTACCACTGATGAGAAAAGAAAAATAATTTTACCTAGGATGCCCAGGTTTTAGGAGCATAATAGGATGAGAAGAACTGCTGAGTAAGTAGCTGTCTTGGTCTGTTTTGTGTTGCTATAACAGAAATCCTAAGACTGGGTAATTTATAAAGAAAAGTCTATTTAGCTCACAGTTTTGCAGGATGGGATGTTCAAGGCATGGCCTTGGCTTCTGGCAAGGGCTTTTGTGCTGTATCTTAACATGGTGAAGAAAGTCAAAGGGGAAATAGACAGGTAAAAAAGAGGCAAAGCCTGCAGGGCGTCCTGGCTTTATAACAACCCACTTTTGTGGGAATTAATCCATTCTTGCAAGAACTAATCCAATCTCCCACGAGCAAGAACTCACTACCTCAAAAGGAGCACCAAGCCATTCATGAGGGATGCCTTCCATGACCCACACCTCTCACTTGGCCCTACTTCTCAACACAGCCACACTGGGTATCAAATTTTAACGTGATTTGTGGCAGGGACAAACTAAAACCATAGCAGTAGACTTACATCTACTAGATGGTGGCAAAAATCCCCAACATGTGTGATTTGTTTTATGTGACCTCACTTCCCTCAGCTTTCTTTAGGATAGAACCATGCCTTGATTATAGCACCTGCACTTTGAGAACACTGCAGCCTTTGGTATACTAAGGGATTACTCTTTCCAATTTTCAAATTTACCATGGGAATTTATTATAATTTAACTTGTCCTCAAAGCTTTAAGCACCTCCTCTCCTATCCCGTCATTAAACAGAAACTGACAAACGATACGGGCACTGTCTCTCTTAACCCTCCCCTGAATTGTGGCATAGAAATACAAAGTTTTAAATAATGTACTACCATCATTAATGTGCTTAGGAAAAGTAAAATTAAGTTATGAAAATAAGAAAGATAATATCAATCTGCCCCACATAAAAGATTTATCGTTAAGTAATAAAAATTTTAATTTTTGTTTGTAGGAGCCCCTACAACCAAGTTCTAAAATCAAATAACCATAACAATAGTAGTAATAAAATCTGTAATCCTTTGGGAAGCCCAGGAGGGTCTATCACAAGGTCAGGAGTTCGAGACCAGCCTGACCAATGTGGTGAAATACCATCTCTACTAAAAATACAAAAATTAGCCAGGCATGGTGGCAGGCACCCGTAATCCCAGCTACTCGGTGGGGACCGAAGCAGGAGAATGGCTTGAACCTGGGAGGCGGAGGTTACAGTGAGCCAAGATGGTGCCATCGCACTCCAGCCTAGGGGACAAGAATGAGACTTCATCTCAAAAAAAAAAAAAAGAAAAAGAAAAGAATTATGGAATTCCAAAACATGTTGTGTTGCTGCAATTTCAGCCCTGTCTATGGTGAGCATAAAGGCTTTGGAAGAAGGAGTATCACAGATGAAGTCGTGGCTCTAGCACTTCTAAGCCATAGTCTAGGCAAGTCACTTTCTCCTCCTTATCTATAAAATGTTGATCATACCCACTTGTTTTTCTGCGATTAACAAGATAGCATACAAAACATTAATGACAAACACACTTTGAGAGGCCGAGGCGGGCAGAACATGAGGTCAGGAGATCAAGACCATCCTGGTTAACACCGTGAAACCCCGTCTCTACTAAAAATACAAAAAAATTAGCCAGGCGTGGTGGTGGGTGCCAGTAGTCCCAGCTACTCAGGAGGCTGAGGCAGGAGAATCGCTTGAACCAGGGAGTCAGAGGTTGCAGTGAGCCGAGATCGCGCTACTGCACTCCAGCCTGGGAGAGGAAGCCAGATTCCGTATCAAAAAAAAAAAAAAAAAAAAAGACAAACACTGTGTTATATATGTTTTAAACACATGGAATCCTTATAATAGTCTCATGTATAGATACTATTATTATTCCTGTTTTACAGGTAAGGAAACTGAGGCCCAGAGATGTTCACTTGCTCCTGCTCAAAGAGTCTGGACTTAAACCTTAAACCCAGCCAGTTTAGGGTCAGAGCTTGTTCTCTTAACCTGTACTACATTAAGACTGCCTCTCAAAGCAGCAATAATAAAATCAATAATAACTGACTTTTATTGAGCACTTTCTTTATATAGGGTACTGATAAGCATCTTACTTGAATTATTTCATTTCATTTTTAAAACAACCCCATGAAGTAGGTACTGCCAGAATCACCAGTATGCTATATCATATTACTCCTCATGAAGTGCCTGGAAAAATATAGTAGCTCAATAGAGGGTAGTTATTATTTTTATCCCCATTTGTACTAATATGTCTTCAAGCATGAAGCAAAGAAATAATCCTGAGCAGTACAATTGACATTAGAAATAAACTTACTTTGTAGAATAATGTTTTCTCAGCATGTTGGAACACAGGCAAACTCATGCCCACATCTTATCCAGCCTCCCTCTGTTACAGCCATCTCTGCAACTAGGCAGACTTTCATTTCTAGTTTCATTAAAAAAAAAAAAAAAAAAAAAAAAAAAAGTATGGCTTTTGGCTTGGACTGTTTTCTGTGGCTTTTTGGAAAATGAAATCTCCCTGCTTCCCTTCAGTGTATTGAACTCTGTAACCATAGCATCAATACCTCACACACTGCTCCACCTCCATCTTTTGTATTAAAAATTAGGGAGAGATTGTGAGAAGCTGCTGCAATGGAGACAAATGATGAATAAAATGAAAAATTCGTTGCTTGGTTCACCGAGAAAATTCCATTTTTAACATTTAGCCTTGTGTACTACACCTACTGCCGAGCTACAAATATACTGTGAAGGGTAGATTTCAGGAATATGGTTTTCTGTTCCACACTGGAAACAATCTGAAGCAAAGGAGGGGTGGGGACAGGCTGCCTCGTCGGGGTGATAACACAGCAGTGAATGCAAGAGATGGCCTCTGGGGCAATAATCCAGTGTCATGCAGGGCAGACCGTCCCACGATCTGGTGCTGAGACAAGACAGCAGAGCCCCTCTGATGCAAAAGGAGATTGAGATATTGGAAGAAGAGCAATGTTTGCATCTCCCAGGGAACAGAAGGAAGTGTATAATCCAAATATAAGACAGATTTCTGACCTAAGAATGAATATCTATACAACTTGTTTGCAGCAAAATTGCTAAATCAGTTTAAGCTAATTTTAGAATTAGTGCACATTTTACATTTTTCCTGTTGGGATCTTTTGTTTTGTTATTATACTTTAAGTTCTGGGATACATGAATGTTCAGGTTACATAGGTATACACGTGCCATGGTGGTTAGCTGCACCCATCAACCCATAAACTACATTAACTATTTCTCCTAATGCCATCCCTCCCCGAGCTCCCTAACCCCCAACAGGCCCTGGTGGGTGATGTTCCCCTCCTTGTGTCCATTTGTTCATAAGTTTCACCTCCCACTAATGAGTGAGAACATGCAGTGTTTGGTTTTCTATTCCTGTATTAGTTTGCTGAGAATGATGGTTTCCAACTTCATCCATGTCCCTGCAAAGGACATGAACTCATCCATTTTTATGGCTGCATAGTATTCCTTGCTGTATATGTGCCACATTTTCTTTATCCAGTCTATCATTGATGGGCAGTTGGGTTGGTTCCAAGTATTTGCTACTGTGAACAGTAATGCAATAAACACACATGTGCATGTAGCTTTATAGTAGAAAAATTTATAATCATTTGGGTATATACCCAGTAATGGGATTGCTGGGTCAAATGGTATTTCTGGTTCTAGATCCTTAAGGAATTGCCCCACTGTCTTCCACAATGGTTGAACTAATTTACACTCCCACAAACAGTATAAAAGGATTCCTGTTTCTCCACATCCTCTCTAGCATCTGTTGTTTCCTGACGTTTTAATGGTCACCATTCTAACTGGCAAGAGCTGGTATCTCATTGTGGTTTTGATTTACATTTATCTAATGACAAATGATGATGAGCTTTTTTTCATATGTTTGTTGGCCACATAAGCGTCTTCTTTTGACAAATTTCTGTTCATACACTTCGCCCACTTGTTCATGGTGTTGTTTTTTTCTTGTAAATTTGTTTAAGTTCTTTGTAGATTCTGGATATTAGCCCTTTGTCAGATGGATAGATTGCAAAAATTTTCTCCCATTCTGTATGTTGCCTGTTCACTCTGATGACACTTTCTTTTGCTGTGCAGATGCTCTTTAGTTTAATTAGATCCCAATGATCAATTTTGGCTTTTGTTGCCATTGCTTTTAGAGTTTTAGTCATGAAGTCTTTGCCCATGCCTGTCCTGAATGGTATTGCCTAGGTTTTCTTCTAGGGTTTTTATGGATTAAGGTCTTACATTTAAGTCTTTAATGCATCTTGAGTTAGTTTTTGTATAAGGTGTAAGGAAGGTGTCCAGTTTCTGTTTTCTGCATATACCTAGCCAGTTTTCCCAACACCATTTATTAAATAGATATCCTTTCCCCATTGTTTGTTTTTGTCAGGTTTGTCAAAGATCAGCTGGTTGTAGATGTGTGTCATTATTTCTGAGGCCTCTGCTCTGTTCCATTGGTCTATATATCTGTGTTGGTACCAGTACCATGCTGTTTTGGTTACTGTATCCTCATTGTATATTTTGAAGTCAGGTAGTGTGATGCCTCCAGCTTTGTTCTTTCTGCTTAGGATTGTCTTGGATACAAGGGCTCTATTTTGGTTTCATATGAAATATAAAGTAGTTTTTTCTAATTCAGTGAGGAAACTCAATGGTAGCTTGATGGAAATAGCATTGAATCTATAAATTACTTTGGGCAGTATGACCATTTTCACTATATTGATTCTTCCTATCCATGAGCATGGTATTTTTTTTTCCATTTGTTTGTGTCCTCTCTTATATCCTTGAGCAGTGGTTTGTAGTTCTCCTTAAAGAGGTCCTTCACATCCCTTGTAAGTTGGATTCCTGGGTATTTTATTCTCTTTGTAGCAACTGTGAATGGGAGTTCACTCATGATTTGGCTATTTGTCTATTACTTGTGTGCAGGGATGCTTGTGATTTTTACATACTGATTTTTGTATCCTGAGACTTTGCTGATGTTGTTTATCAGCTTAAGGAGATTTGGGGCTGAGACGACGGGGTTTTCTAAATATACAATCATGTCATCTGCAAACAGAGACAATTTGACTTCCTCTTTTCCTAATTGAATACTCTTTGTTTCTTTCTCTTTTCTGATTGCCCTGCCCAGAACTTCCTATACTATGTTGAATAGGAGTGGTGAGAGAGGGCATCCTTGTCTTGTGCCAGTTTTCTAAGGGAATGCTTCCAGCTTTTGCCCATTCAGTATGATATGGGCTGTGGGTTTGTCATAAATAGCTCTTATTACTTTGAGATATGTTCCATAAATACCTATTTTATTGAGAGGTTTTAGCATGAAGGGGTGTTTAATTTTATTGAAGACCGTTTCTGCACCTATTGAGATAATTATGTAGTTTTTATCATAGGTTTTGTTTATATGATGGATTATGTTAATTTGACTTGCATATGTTGAACCAGCCTTGCATTCCAGGATGAAGCTGACTTGATCGTTGTGGATAAGCCTTTTGATGTGCTGCTGGATTTGGTCTGCCATTATTTTATTGAGGATTTTTGCATCAATGTTGATCAGGGATATTGGACTGAAATTTTGTTTTTTTGTTGTATCTCTGCCAGGTTTGGGAATCAGGATGATGCTGGCCTCCAAAAAGGAGTTAAGGAGGAGCCCCTCTTTTTCTATTGTTTGGAATAGTTTCAGAAGAAATGGCACCAGCTCCTCTTTTTACCTCTGGTAGAATTCGGCTGTGAATCCATCTGGTCCTGGGCTTTTTTTGGTTGGTAGGCTGTTAATTACTGCCTCAATTTTGGAATCTGTTATTGGTCTATTCAGGGATTCAACTTCTTCCTGGTTTAGTCTTGGGAAGTTGTATGTGTTCAGGAATTTATCCATTTCTTCTAGATTTTCTAGTTTATTTGCACAGAGGTGTTTACAGTATTCTCTGATGACAGTTTGTATCTCTGTGGGATCAGTGGTGATATCCCCTTTACCATTTTTATTGTGTCTATTTTATTCTTCTCTCTTTTCTATTAGTCTGGCTAGCGGTCAATTTTATTAACCTTTTCAAAAAACCAGCTCCTGGATTCATTGATTTTTTGAAGGGTTTTTCGTGTCTCTATCCCCTTCAGTTCTGCTTCTCTCTTTAGAGCCAGCAGGCAGGAACATTTAAGTCTGCTGAAGCTTCACCCACAGCACCCCTTCCCACTGGTGCTCTGTCCCAGGGAGATGGGAGTTTTACCTATAAAGCCCCAACTGGGCTGCTGCCTTTCTTTCAGAGATGTCCTGCCTAGAAAGGAGGAATCTGGAGAGGCAATCTGGCTACAGCAGCTTTGCGGAGCTGTAGTGGGCTCTGTCTAGTTCAAACTTCCTGGTGGCTTTGTTTACACTGTGAGGGAAAAACTGCCTATTCAAGCCTCAGTAATGGCAGATGCCCTCCCACCCCCCGACCCCCCCCCCCACCCCACCAAGCTCAAGCATCCCAGGTTGACTTCAGACTGCTGTGCTGGCAGTGAGAATTTCAGGTCAGTGGATCTTAACTTGCTGGGCTCCATGGGGGTGGGATCCGCTGAGCTAGATCACTTGAATTCCTGGCTTCAGCCCCCTTTCCAAGGGAGTGAATGGTTCTGTCTTGCTGGTGTTCCAGCCACCACTGGGGTATGGAAAAAAACTCCTGCAGCTAGCTCAGTGTCTGCCCAAAGGGCCGCCCAGTTTTGTGCTTGAAACCCAGGGCCCTGGTGGTATAGGCACCCAAGGGAATCTCCTGGTCTGCAGGTTGTGAAGACTGTGTGAAAAGCATAGTATCTGGGCCAGAGTGCACCATTCCTCAAGGCATAGTCCCTCATGGCTTCTCTTGGCTAGGGGAGGGAGTTCCCCAACCCTTTGCATTTCTTGGGAGAGGTGACATTCCACCCTTCTTCGGCTCACCCTCTGTGGGCTTTGCCCAGTGTCTAACCAGTCCCAATGAGAAGAGCTGGGTACCTCAGTTGGAAATGCAGAAATCACTCACCTTCTGTGTTGATCTTTCTGGGAGCTGCAGACTGGAGCTATTCCTATTCAGCCATCTTGCCAGCTACCTAGTACACATTTTTTAAGTACAGATGACAGTTAGTGGCAAGAAAACGTGTACTGGACAACTGAAGGAATTCAGACTTGGATTAACATCTGGCCACCTTAGTTGCCTTTCTATAATTTTTTAAGTGATTTTATAATACAATGTACATAAGAATCACTTGTTTTTTGAAAGCAAATATTTAAGCCCCACCCCTGATGATTCTGCTTCCATTGGCTTGGTGATCTCACTCTAGGTATTTCTGATGAAGTTTGATTTTGGATCAGTGCTGAGATGTACTACTATTAAGTGTGTCCTGAGCTCTGGGTACAGCAAACCTGTGAGTGTCTGGATTGGCTGTGGAGGAAGCTTGCATCATATATTCTCCTGGGCTTTTGTACCTGGGGTTTATCCCAAGTCCTGTAGAGGAACCCACTGCAACTGCCTCCAAGATTCTTCACTCCTCCATTCTATTTTCTCACTTTTCCCTAGAAACCGTTTTAGATTTTAACATATCATCTAATAATTATCCCTACCCCGAAAATGAGGAGACAGACTCAAAGAGGGGTCATAGAATTTTCCCATATTTTTATGAAAGATGTGTAATAACAGCAGTCACATTCAAGGCCTATGGTATCTAAAACAGCTAAAATTTATTGACCCCTTTTATATGCACCATGTGCTGAATATATTGTATTGACTATCATGTTTAATTCTAGTAAACGTTAATGGAAAATGGGATCCTAAAGGTTATTGAAAAGAAAAGATTTGGAAATGTTTTATTAAGCATCTTAATACAGCAAAAGAAAAAATTTAAGTAAAAAGCAGTATGATTATTCTAGTAAAATGTTGATGGAATTAGACCAACAGGAATCTCCCTTAGGTAGCTTAAGCCTTACTTGAGTTTACTGTATAACACATTAAGTTGCCATCAAACAACAGTAGCACCTACAGAAATGTAGTTTCTGCCCCTACCTCCATCCTCCCCCACTAGGCAAGCCTCTCCCAAGAACAATAAAGAAGAGAGGAAGTAACGAAGAATTCGGAGCAGTTGTTAAGGCTTGAGTCAGATGACTGGAGAATGAATCAAAGGACTCAGAAGTGAAATTTTGGAATTTTTGACACTAGCCCTAGGTGATATTTTATAAAATTTATAGATTGAATATGATAACTAATGTGTTATTCTTTTAATAGTTACCATTTAATCTTTTAAAATGTACAAGAATACTGAACTGACCTCTCACAGGTTTTCTCAGAACTGTAGAGAAAATAATACATTAAAGCATGTAGAAAAGTGCCTAGCACATCATGAGCCTTCAGCCAAGATTAGCTGTTGTTATTTTCCATGACACCCTCCCACAGTGATGTTAACAGCTGTGCCTAGGCTACTTTAATAAAACTTTAGTAATCACACAATGACAACTGCTGCAAAGGAAGGTATTGGGAAAATAAAATTTACAGCAAAATCTCCTGCCAATCCAGAAAACGTCTCCACAAAGGTAGAAAACAAAGAAAAGTTGTATTACTGAATAAGCATTAAACCAGAATGCAATGCTCATCACAGCCAATCTGCAAAGAGAATGCAAAGACAAGCAGAAACTTCCTTCTGTTATATCGCCAAGTGGATACAACCCATTACATACATGTTCTTTAGATACATAATAATTAGTCCTCAAGCAAGAACGCTTGATGGCACCATTTCTCACACAAAATTCATACAAAATTCACTCAGTAATTGAGGTGACCACTTGTGTTAGCTTACTTGGCTTTACCAAAAGTTAAAATAAATTTATTACATCTTTATGACAGGAGGTAGTTGTGAAGCCAGGCATCCTCTGATGCTAGGATCTTGCCCTCCCACAGAGACTGGAAGACAGATGCATTACCTTCCTCTCTTGATGATTACTTGATCTTAAGAAAGACATTCTTGGGCCATAAAACTGGTAAGAGGCTAATTTATCTTTTAAAAAGGTTTACATGCATTTTGAAGAGACAGAAAAAAGACCTTAAAATGACAAGTTTTCTAAAACATATCATCTAAGAAAAGGGAGAAGGAAAGTGTCTTCCTTTATTTTCATCAGGGAGAATTAAGCCTCTTATTTTTAAGCTGTATTTGCCATTGCAAAGGCAGTTATCTGGGAGGAATTTAATAGCTTCTTGGTGTCTTTTCCTGATTATCAGTTACTTCCTAATGAGGAAACCCACATAGACATACACAAGGGAAATACAGAAATTAGAAATTTCTGGCCAGGCACGGTGGTGCACACCTGTATTCCCAGCCCTTTGAGAGGTCGAGGCAGGCGGATCACTTGAGGTCAGGAGTTCGAGACCAGCCTGGCCAACATGGTGAAATCCTGTCTCTTCTAAAAAAAATAAATAAATATAAAAGTTAGCCAGGTGCAGTGGCACGCACCTGTAATCCCAGCTATTCTGGAGGCCGAGGCAGGAGAATCGCTTGAAGCCAGGAGGTGGAGGTTGTATAAGATCATGCCACAGCACTCCAGCCTGAGGCACAGAGCGAAATTCCCTCTCAAAAATAAAAAAGAAAAGAAAAAGAAATGTCCAAGGAACATATGAGTAGTAGAGGGGACACAGAGCATCTATTTTTTATTAAATCAGAAGAGAGAACTATTACCTGTTTAAAATGAAAATACTATGTTGGCATGATGTTAAGAGACTGTCCGACCAAGGGCCATGTAAAAGTTAACCTCTGACTTCACAATCATCACAACCTTTCCAAAAATCATTTGAAAAATGTTACTATTGTGTGCTAGTCAAAGTGGGTGAGTAAACATTACTGCTTTAAAATTAAGGCCTAACTGACTGTCACCATCGCCCTGCCCTCAGTGAGTACAACCACCAGTGGGTGGTGGTGTCACTGTCCTAAGAAATGCCTGCATCACAGAAAATAGTCATTCCTGTAGACATATGCTTAGAGGGCACTGTGGGATCCTTCATGATGAAAGTGCCTTGTAAATGTGAGATATCACCACCATTATGAGTGAGATCTAACCCTGGACGATATCATAAACTTAATGGTGGGAGTTAAACCACCATCATCTCAATGTATTCCAGTCAATGTGTATTCTCATCATACTTCAAAAAGCATAGGCTGTCCAAAGCAGGATATCTGCCTGCAGACCCCAAACTATGTTTTTCAGATCATTAAAACCACAGGACACTGTAAGCCTAGATTATTCCCATCAAGTAGTAGATTTAAAACATTATCTGTTAGGAAAAACTATGCATCAGAATGATTTTACAATACTACTTAAAATCAGCAAGTAGTGTTGATGCAGTAACAATCTTTAACACAATAATTTGGTTTTTATTAATACAAACTATCATAAAGTAAAATTCACTTTCCTTTAATAAATAACCAAAATTTATTTCATTTTCTTAATTCAAAAGGTTAACATTTTAAGGTCAGCAAGATGCTGTACCTGAAACAATTTTGTGCCTAAAACAAGGAGATGATAAATTGTAAAGACAGTCTTTGTACATTTTAGGGCTTATAATGATAAAAAAAAAAAAAAAAATCAGCAGATTTCCTGTCACCAGAAGGCAAAAACTACAACACACACCAGTTATCTAATGAAAGTGTACACTGGGAAGAATTGCCTAGCTGCTCAGTGACCTACAATGTCACAGTTCCGTACCTAACACATTACTTTACTGCCTTCCCCAGCTTCCAAGATAGAGTCTCACCCAAGATTATAGTGTTCAGAACTTTAGTTAATTAAAAGACAAAATTTCTCAAAATAAAAAGCCAAGGCCATTCTCATTAGAACAAACACTTTTTTAAAGATAGGCAAAGTAAATCAAGCAAATGGGAACAAAGAGAGTAGAGGGATAATATTAGCATTAGACAAAGTGGACACTGAAACAAAATGCCTTAGGTGGTTTGTGTATTTCTTCAGTGGTTGAAGATGATGAGACTCGAGCTAGGCTTCAAGGTCATGAATGTCTTAGTGAAGGATGTTTATGGGAGCATTGTTCTGTTCCTTCCAAGTAGATATTTGAAGGTCAAGCCTTAATTTTTATTATTTTTATGACAAGGCTGGGATAGGGAGAGGCTTGAGTTGTATTGCTAGACTCTCTTCTCCTCCTACATTAAGCTCATTATGTCCCATGCCCAAGAAGGAAAGAGTAGATGGAAGAAAAATACAATCTGGCTATATCTACAAATGTTATATATTGTATTTCAGTGTTCAGCACTAATCCTATCCTACTATAACTCCCTACTTCTGAGTCTAAATTTTGATTCATCTCTTGGTTATTTAGAGTTTGTCTCCAAGTAGTTTTATTAGGAAGAACACCTAGGTGATAAATGTATTTATTTATATTTAGAATATTTAAGGAAGAATACAAGGACATATAAAATAATAGGAAACATTAAAATAGAAAAAGGAAAAGAATGATGAGAACATAAATTAGTGCCAGGACTGAGACATCTAATGCACTGTATGTACTTTTTACCTGTATTAATTGAAATTCAGCTGATGTGCCAGAGAATAAAATGGCAATGAATTTAAAAGATAGAACATTATTTCCCTGTCAGAGAAAATTTCAAACAGATAAAGTGGATCTGCTCTACAGTCTTTGGAGGCCCATGCTACTTTGTGTACCTTGTGGTTCTGTCATCCCAAAGGCAGTCTACATTCACACTGTTCAAGATGGTTTCTCATTACACTTGCATTTCAACTGCACACATCCATTCCACTCTATCTCACTGGCCATGTATTCCCATGGTTACACCTAGTTGCAAGGAAGATTGAGAAACATAATCTTTACCTAGGCATCCATGTATTCAGCTACAAGTTCTATCATTGTATAAGGGAGGGGAAGAACAGATACAGTAGATAACCAGATGCATTGATCTCATCACAGCAGGCCTCAAATATGCTTGACTCTTACCATTTGTACAATCAATGTAAAAAGAAAAGCCATTAATGATACTCTTAAATGTAAAATTATAAGGATGGCAGTAATAATAAAACTATTCAACATTTTAAAAATAAATAAAAGCCATTGTAGTGGCACAATTCATGGACACAAAAATGGATAATTTTCTTAGAGGAATTACAAATTATTTGCTATGAAGACCAAACTAGAATTTCTCCAAAGCACTATATATTCTGGAAATTTGCGTGTCAGAAAAAGTTTCCCTTATCCATGAACTTCAACTTTGAGTGACACTAAATTCTGAGGCCATAACTTTTCACCCAAAATACTCTTTAAATACCATCCCAAGATATACGGTGTTCTGAAAAAGAAACTTAATGCCAAACTCATTTTTATTCCTTTGGGTTATGTGCTTGGATATGTGATTGTCTTTTACTGGAATAAGTCTAAATATAGCTTTCTTTCATTTGGTTCCACATATATTGTAGGGAAACTTCTTTCCCAAACTCAGATCTTCTTTTAGTCTACAAAAGTTTTCTGTTATTTCTTTGATCATTTACTCCACATTAATTTTTTTGCCTTATTCTTCAAGAATACTTATTTGTGTCTGTGGCTTGAATTTCCATAGCTCTTTTCTTATATTTTGTCATGTTTATCTCTCTTCTTTTTCCCTTTGCATTATGATGGTATTTATCTTGTTTGCCCTGCATACTCTGGTCTCAATTTTTCACTAAGTGGAAATATTTTTGTTGCTTAGTGCAAATCCATTTATAATTATAGTTATATTCCTTATGATTTCTGATTTTCTCATTAAAAAGAACTAGCTTTATTTCATGTAATATTTTTTGGCATAAATTCTACTTTGTTTATTATGAAAACCACAATCCATGCTTTTGTCTTCATTTCTGTAATGATTTTTTTTTTCTTTAACCTCTTTTCCAGGATGGGGGAAGAAGTTCTCATACTTTTTTCTCATTGGAAGTGCTACCACAGGTATATATTATTGCTAAATTTTTTAATTCCCATATGTTTAGAGATAATCTACCAACCCACCAACCAAGTAGTATTTACTGAGCATCTACCATGTCTCAGGGACTGTGCTAAGAATTTATCACTCAGTGCAAAACACAAAAGGCATGGTCTCTGCTTTCATGGAGTTTGCAATCTAGTCGCTAGCAGAAGGTAGCAAAGTATCACACCAAAGAGAAAGCTTTGGGTGTTTGTTATGGGAGCTCCTATGGTGAGAGACTTGATCTCAGCCAGATGTTGAAGAAACACCTCCCTCAGGAGGTGGAAGCTAGGTGAAGATGTTAACTGAACAGGAGTTAAGCATTAGGGAGTCATCCTGGGGTAGAGAATAGAGGGTAAAAGGAGAGGAGAGAGAGAGGTGACTGGATTAGGGAGACTCATGTACAGAAGCTGGCTCTGAAAGGAGACAGCAGGGCATCCTAAAGGCATTTCTCCCAAATGGCTGGAGCTTGGAGCGTGAAGGACAAATTCTATCTGGGGGTAAGCTATGCTGACCTTTCTATGTGTGTGGTGGGGGTCAGAAAGCAGCAATCTTATATGAGAGTGAATAGTGGCTTTTAATCCCTCCATCCCTGGATTTTATAACATGATCTTACCCTAGTTAAGTCATCCAGTACCAACCGAGGAAGGATGAGTTATAACCCAAAATTTGCCACAGGTATAGCCAATACCTGAGACAAAGATATCACAATCACCTAGGAAAATCTGTGGCCAAAAATCAAGCAACACACATGCAGATGCTCAGTAAATCCTAGTTGATTGGTTAGTTGGTGGATTTTTGCCAAAGACCTAGACATGAAAAGGCTAGCAATTGAAATATACCATGGGTTAAATCTCAGTTTAAGTTTCAGACCCATCAAAGACCTTTAACATTAACATGAAAAATTAAAGTCAGCTACAGCTGTAATGTATGCATATTTTACAAAAGATTAAGAGAAGCTGTAGTCTTTCAACAGTCACAACAGTTTATCTTCAATGGCTCACAAGGATCATTAAGCAGAAAAAAGAAAGGTGGTGGTCAAGTGTCAGTGCTTTCTTTCCAAATATGAACTGAGGGTGCAACAGTGTAACTTATTACATGTAAAATCAAAGACATTGAGGACTGAATAAACCACATGAACACCAGACTAATCCTCTTTGTGCCATGACTTAATGTAGGATGCTTATGACTCCACTTAACCTCACCGTGTCTCCATTTCCCAATCTGTAAAACAGGGTTAATAATTTTAACCCACTTCTCAGAGATAGTAGGCGGATTAACTATAATAACAATAAACTAATTGAAAACACAAATCATGAGAATGTTCTAACAAGAGTTATACTTTCTTATAGTAAGAAATGTGAATTTCTTCTTATCCAGAATCATTCCAAATGCATCAGTGAATAATTTATTAGAAAAAAAAATACACTGTGACCTTCCCTTTCAGTGACTGAAGATATTCTCTGGACTGAGTCTTTTTTTTTTTTTTTTTTTTAATAAAAACGTACCTTTTTTAGGGGTAAAAAATGACTTTGATCCTATCTCAGCTTGGTGATTCAATGGATGGCAACTTGGCCAGGAAGATTTAAGAGCACTGTCTACAACTTACAAGACTCCACTGAAAAATACTCATTTAGCAGTTTGAGAATTACCTTGACCTAGAATTTATGCCAGAAACAACAAGGGCATAAAGATAAAACCACTTTAGCTCACTAATCAAAATAAACTTATCCTAGACAAATTTACTGAATAAATACAAAGCAAACCAATTCAATTGTCTGCCCAAACTTTGTAGTTACATGAATATAAATACCACACACCTAAATATTGTTCCTAAAGTAATTAAGTGTATTGTTCCTCCAGAGACTGGAATAACAAGAAAACACTGAAGTTCATTGTCAAACACTTATTATGACTATTACTAAATAGTCAACCTGTATTTGTACTTTATGAAAATATTTACATTCCTATATCATCCAGAATCCTGAAATTCTGGAACAGAGTGCAGGTTAAGCAAACATTACGTGAATCCAAAACTGCACAATAGATAGTGGTGTTAAACCCTGGCAGACTGCAATTTATTAACACCCACAAATAGATTACTTCTGTTCAAATCAAACAGCCTGAAAAAAAAAAAAATGGATTTTCTATAATCCAACTACCCAATTTCCTTTCAGTTTTCAAGATTACAACTTCCATTTTATGACATGACCACATTTTCTAGAGGGCAAAAAAATAAACCACACTGTATATAATGGGGCTAGGATCCCAAGACAAAAGAACCATATTCCACTCCCAAAAAGGTTGTAAACTCTCTCATTCCATAACAAACGCAAGTATGCAGAATAAGGCTTCCACGTAACTAGCTGGCCACATGACATACACAAAATAGGTCAGAAAGCTCCCAATGTAGCAGTTAAACAGTGTTTCCAAGGTCACAAAATAGCATTACTTTTTATTTCCCTCCCTTCTCAAGGCAGAGAGAGGAACTACCCAATTATACTAATGTAGTACTTACTTCTGGAGATATTCCAACCTATTTTGATGAAGAATTTTCCATTGAGAACTTGAATTTTGGAGAGGAAAATAGAAAATGAACTAAAAATCACAAAGGGTAAACGTACTGGATTATTTTAAAGTCGTTAGTAAAAGCTTAACATTTATCATTTGTAAAGTGTTTATCTTTTAAAATATGTTAAATAAGGCTTTTAAGTTATAAAGGGGTTAATTATATTACCATTAAAATGCTAGATTACTCTACTTAGGTATGATTATTGTTTCTTGAATAACTACAGTTAAGTTGAGGAAAAATTTGAATTAGATTAACATTAATCATGAAATAAAATTATATTCTTGCTGTTCAGGCTAGATATCCAAGAATAATGAAAACTTGGAGAGAAACAGAAAAGTTTCGATTAGTTTGAACTACTCATAAAATTTAAGGAAGTAAAGATGAGTCTTTTTAATAAAAATAGAGCAACCATTCCACTGGTACTCAAACAATACCAAATGGTCTAACACTGGTACAAACCTATCTTCTACATACATTTCAGAGAGGAATTTTTATATTCACTGGGCCAATTTAAATAGTATATATGGGAGGCGGCAAGATGGCCGAATAGGAACAGTTCCAGTCGCCAACTCCCAGCGCGAGCGACACAGAAGACCGGTGATTTCTGCATTTTCAACTGAGGTACTGGGTTCATCTCACTAGGGAGTGCCAGACAATCGGGGCTGATCAGCTGCTGCAGCCCAACAAGCTAGAGCTGAAGCAGGGTGAGGCATTGCCTCACCTGGGAAGCACAAGGGGAAAGGGAATCCCTTTTCCTAACCAGGGGAACTGAGACACACAACACCTGGAAAATCGGGTAATTCCCACCCCAATACTGCACTTTAAGCAAACAGGCACACCAGGAGAATATATCCCACACCTGGCCAGGAGGGTCCCACACCCACGGAGCCTCCCTCATTGCTAGCACAGCAGTTTGTGATCTCCCGGCAAGGCAGCAGCGAGGCTGGGGGAGGGGCGCCCGCCATTGCTGAGGCTTAAGTAGGTAAACAAAGCCGCTGGGAAGCTCCAACTGGGTGGAGTTCACAGCAGCTCAAGGAAACCTGCCTGTCTCTGTAGACTCCACCTCTGGGGACAGGGCACAGTAAACAAAAGCAGCAGAAACCTCTGCAGATGCAAACGACTCTGTCTGACAGCTTTGAAGAGAGCAGTGGATCTCCCAACACGGAGGTTGAGATCTGAGAAGGGACAGACTGCCTGCTCAAGTGGGTCCCTGACCCCTGAGTAGCCTAACTGGGAGACATCCCCCACTAGGGGCAGTCTGACACCCCACACCTCACAGGGTGGAGTATACCCCTGAGAGGAAGCCTCCAAAGCAAGAATCAGACAGGTACACTCGCGGTTCAGCAAAATTCTATCTTCTGCAGCCTCTGCTGCTGACACCCAGGCAAACAGGGTCTGGAGTGGACCTCAAGCAATCTCCAACAGACCTACAGCTGAGGGTCCTGACTGTTAGAAGGAAAACTATCAAACAGGAAGGACACCTACACCAAAACCCCATCAGTACGTCACCATCTTTATCAAAGACCAGAGGCAGATAAAACCACAAAGATGGGGAAAAAGCAGGGCAGAAAAGCTGGAAATTCAAAAAATAAGAACGCATGTCCCCCGGCAAAGGAGCGCAGCTCATCGCCAGCAACGGATCAAAGCTTGACGGAGAATGACTTTGACAAGATGAGAGAAGAAGGCTTCAGTCCATCAAACTTCTCAGAGCTAAAGGAGGAATTACGTACCCAGTGAAAAGAAACTAAAAATCTTGAAAAAAAAGTGGAAGAATTGATGGCTAGAGTAATTAATGCAGAGAAGGTCATAAACGAAATGAAAGAGATGAAAACCATGACACGAGAAATACGTGACAAATGCACAAGCTTCAGTAACCGACTCGATCAACTGGAAGAAAGAGTATCAGCAATTGAGGATCAAATGAATGAAATGAAGCGAGAAGAGAAACCAAAAGAAAAAAGAAGAAAAAGAAATGAACAAAGCCTGCAAGAAGTATGGGATTATGTAAAAAGATCAAATCTACGTCTGACTGGGGTGCCTGAAAGTGAGGGGGAAAATGGAACCAAGTTGGAAAACACTCTTCAGGATATCATCCAGGAGAATTTCCCCAACCTAGTAGGGCAGGCCAACATTCAACTCCAGGAAATACAGAGAACGCCACAAAGATACTCCTCAAGAAGAGCAACTCCAAGACACATAATTGCTAGATTCACCAAAGTTGAAATGAAGGAAAAAATCTTAAGGGCAGCCAGAGAGAAAGGTCGGGTTACCCACAAAGGGAAGCCCATCAGACTAACAGCAGATCTCTCGGCAGAAACTCTACAAGCCAGAAGAGAGTGGGGGCCAATATTCAACATTCTTAAAGAAAAGAATTTTCAACCCAGAATTTCATATCCAGCCAGACTAAGTTTCATAAGTGAAGGAGAAATAAAATCCTTTACAGATATGCAAATGCTTAGAGATTTTGTCACCACTAGGCCTGCCTTACAAGAGACCCTGAAGGAAGCACTAAACATGGAAAGGAACAACTGGTACCAGCCATTGCAAAAACATGCCAAAATGTAAAGACCATTTAGGCTAGGAAGAAACTGCATCAACTAACGAGCAAAATAACCAGTTAATATCATAATGGCAGGATCAAGTTCACACATAACAATATTAACCTTAAATATAAATGGACTAAATGCTCCAATTAAAAGACACAGACTGGCAAACTGGATAAAGAGTCAAGACCCATCACTCTGCTGTATTCAGGAGACCCATCTCACACGCAGAGACATACATAGGCTCAAAATAAAGGGATGGAGGAAGATTTACCAAGCAAATGGAGAACAAAAAAAAGCAGGGGTTGCAATACTAGTCTCTGATAAAACAGACTTTAAACCATCAAAGATCAAAAGAGATAAAGAAGGCCATTACATAATGGTAAAAAGATCAATTCGACAGGAAGAGCTAACTATCCTAAATATATATGCACCCAATACAGGAGCACCCAGATTCATAAAGCAAGTCCTTAGAGACTTACAAAGAGACTTAGACTCCCATACAATAATCATGGGAGACTTCAACACTCCACTGTCAACATTAGACAGATCAATGAGACAGAAAGTTAACAAGGATATCCAGGAATTGAACTCATCTCTGCAGCAAGCAGACCTAATAGACATCTACAGAACTCTCCACCCCAAATCAACAGAATATACATTCTTCTCAGCACCACATCGCACTTATTCCAAAATTGACCACATAATTGGAAGTAAAGCACTCCTCAGTAAATGTACAAGAACAGAAATTGTAACAAACTGTCTCTCAGACCACAGTGCAATCAAACTAGAACTCAGGACTAAGAAACTCAATCAAAACCGCTCAACTACATGGAAACTGAACAACCTGCTCCTGAATGACTACTGGGTACATAACGAAATGAAGGCAGAAATAAAGATGTTCTTTGAAACCAATGAGAACAAAGATACAACATACCAGAATCTCTGGGACACATTTAAAGCAGTGTGTAGAGGGAAATTTATAGCACTAATTGCCCACAAGAGAAAGCAGGAAAGATCTAAAATTGACACTCTAACATCGCAGTTAAAAGAATTAGAGAAGCAAGAGCAAACACATTCGAAAGCTAGCAGAAGGCAAGAAATAACTAAGATCAGAGCAGAACTGAAGGAGATAGAGACACAAAAAACCCTCCAAAAAATCAATGAATCCAGGAGTTGGTTTTTTGAAAAGATCAACAAAATTGACAGACCGCTAGCAAGACTAATAAAGAAGAAAAGAGAGAAGAATCAAATTGACGCAATAAAAAATGATAAAGGGGATATCACCACCGATCCCACAGAAATACAAACTACCATCAGAGAATACTATAAACACCTCTATGCAAATAAACTGGAAAATCTAGAAGAAATGGATAATTTCCTGGACACTTATACTCTTCCAAGACTAAACCAGGAAGAAGTTGAATCCCTGAATAGACCAATAGCAGGCTCTGAAATTGAGGCAATAATTAATAGCCTACCAACCAAAAAAAGTCCAGGGCCAGATGGATTCACAGCCGAATTCTACCAGAGGTACAAGGAGGAGCTGGTACCATTCCTTCTGAAATTATTCCAATCAATAGAAAAAGAGGGAATCCTCCCTAACTCATTTTATGAGGCCAACATCATCCTGATACCAAAGCCTGGCAGAGACACAACAAAAAAAGAGAATTTTAGACCAATATCCCTGATGAACATCGATGCAAAAATCCTCAATAAAATACTGGCAAACCGGATTCAGCAACACATCAAAAAGCTTATCCACCATGATCAAGTGGGCTTCATCCCTGGGATGCAAGGCTGGTTCAACATTCGCAAATCAATAAACATAATCCAGCATATAAACAGAACCAAAGACAAGAACCACATCATTATCTCAATAGATGCAGAAAAGGCTTTTGACAAAATTCAACAGCCCTTCATGCTAAAAACGCTCAAGAAATTCGGTATTGATGGAACGTACCTCAAAATAATAAGAGCTATTTATGACAAACCCACAGCCAATATCATACTGAATGGGCAAAAACTGGAAAAATTCCCTTTGAAAACTGGCACAAGACAGGGATGCCCTCTCTCACCACTCCTATTCAACATAGTGTTGGAAGTTCTGGCTAGGGCAATCAGGCAAGAGAAAGAAATCAAGGGGATTCAGTTAGGAAAAGAAGAAGTCAAATTGTCCCTGTTTGCAGATGACATGATTGTATATTTAGAAAACCCCATTGTCTCAGCCCAAAATCTCCTTAAGCTGATAAGCAACTTCAGCAAAGTCTCAGGATACAAAATTAATGTGCAAATATCACAAGCATTCTTATACACCAGTAACAGACAAACAGAGAGCCAAATCAGGAATGAACTTCCATTCACAATTGCTTCAAAGAGAATAAAATACCTAGGAATCCAACTTACAAGGGATGTAAAGGACCTCTTCAAGGAGAACTACAAACCACTGCTCAGTGAAATCAAAGAGGACACAAACAAATGGAAGAACATACCATGCTCATGGATAGGAAGAATCAATATCGTGAAAATGGCCATACTGCCCAAGGTTATTTATAGATTCAATGCCATCCCCATCAAGCTACCAACGAGTTTCTTCACAGAATTGGAAAAAACTGCTTTAAAGTTCATATGGAACCAAAAAAGAGCCCTCATCTCCAAGACAATCCTACGTCAAAAGAACAAAGCTGGAGGCATCACGCTACCTGACTTCAAACTATACTACAAGGCTACAGTAACCAAAACAGCATGGTACTGGTACCAAAACAGAGATATAGACCAATGGAACAGAACAGAGTCCTCAGAAATGATACCACACATCTACAGCCATCTGATCTTTGACAAACCTGAGAGAAACAAGAAATGGGGAAAGGATTCCCTATTTAATAAATGGTGCTGGGAAAATTGGCTAGCCATAAGTAGAAAGCTGAAACTGGATCCTTTCCTTACTCCTTATACGAAAATTAATTCAAGATGGATTAGAGACTTAAATGTTAGACCTAATACCATAAAAATCCTAGAGGAAAACCTAGGTAGTACCATTCAGGACATAGGCATGGGCAAAGACTTCATGTCTAAAACACCAAAAGCAACAGCAGCAAAAGCCAAAATTGACAAATGGGATCTCATTAAACTAAAGAGCTTCTGCACAGCAAAAGAAACTACCATCAGAGTGAACAGGCAACCTACAGAATGGGAGAAAATTTTTGCAATCTACTCATCTGACCAAGGGCTAATATCCAGAACCTACAAAGAACTCAAACAAATTTACAAGAAAAAAACAAACAACCCCATCCAAAAGTGGGCAAAGGATATGAACAGACATTTCTCAAAAGGAGACATTCATACAGCCAACAGACACATGAAAAAATGCTCATCATCACTGGCCATCAGAGAAATGCAAATCAAAACCACAATGAGATACCATCTCACACCAGTTAGAATGGCGATCATTCAAAAGTCAGGAAACAACAGGTGCTGGAGAGGATGTGGAGAAATAGGAACACTTTTACACTGTTGGTGGGATTGTAAACTAGTTCAACCATTATGGAAAACAGTATGGCGATTCCTCAAGGATCTAGAACTAGATGTACCATATGACCCAGCCATCCCATTACTGGGTATATACCCAAAGGATTCTAAATCATGCCGCTATAAAGACACATGCACACATATGTTTATTGCGGCACTATTCACAATAGCAAAGACTTGGAATCAACCCAAATGTCCATCAGTGACAGACTAGATTAAGAAAATGTGGCACATATACACCATGGAATACTACGCAGCCATAAAAAAGGATGAGTTTGTTGTCTTTGTAGGGACATGGATGCAGCTGGAAACCATCATTCTTAGCAAACTATCACAAGAACAGAAAACCAAACACCGCATGTTCTCACTCATAGGTGGGAACTGAACAATGAGATCACCTGGACTCGGGAAGGGGAACATCACACACCGGGGCCTATCATGGGGAGCGGGGAGGGGGGAGGGATTGCATTGGGAGTTATACCTGATGTAAATGACGAGTTGATGGGTGCAGCACAGCAAGATGGCACAAGTATACATATGTAACAAACCTGCACATTATGCACATGTACCCTATAACTTAAAGTATAATAAAAATAAATAAATAAAATAAATAAATTTAAAAAAATAAAAAAATAAATAGTATATATGAATATAGGTAGTCAAAGGAGAAAGTAGATCAGAAAAATTTCCAATATTAAAGATAAAATTAACATAATATTAGACTGTCACTAGCTTCAGACTTCCTATTCTGTCCTCAGAATGCCTAACCAATGGTTTCTTCTTAGGTTCCTGCTACAAGATATGTTGGAAAAATATATATCCAAATGAAGAACCTTATTATTTTCCTAGGGGAATATTTGACTGTAGTTTTTCTCTACATAAGTGTAAAAGTGTATAAGCAAATATGATGGAAATGCTAATTAGAACATTAAGGCAGTCTTTTCAATGCAAAACAAACATTAAAAAAATAAGTATTACAGGTACTGGAACATTAAAAGTTCTTAAATCAGACTTTGCATATTTGAAAAGAAATATGAATTATGTGTTATTTCTTTTTTAACACTGCTAAGTGCATTATTAATTTGGATAGAAATCTAAATCCATTGCTCACTAATGAATAACCAAAAACCACTGGAAATCCTATAAACAAGAATTACTTCCATGGAAAATGATTTCTATTTTCTAATATTGATTTCTAATATGTAACGTGAAGAAATGCTACCCACAAAAATCAGAATCTAAATTTCCGTCTGTCCTGTTCAATGCAAAAGATTAAATTTCCATGTTCAATTGTCAGTGTGATAGAAATAAAAAGCCAAGCCCCTGGTGCCCTATCCCCAAATACAAACCAGATGAAGTTTAAAAATCAGACTTTCGAAAGAAAACAGAAATGCTTTGTGCTTTACACATAAAGATAAAAAATACATTCACCAGAGGAAGGATTAGTATAAATGTTTAAATTCTGGTTCTAAAAGTTTATAATAGGTACTGCTGTTTTCACTATTTCAACTAAAGGAATTCATAAAAGAAAGACCCTAACCTTGAGCATTCTCCTTGATTGGCTGTGGGTTCAATGTGATTGTTGTGGGCATTATCATTTTGATTCCCAGATTTACTCAAAAGTTTCAGTAAGCCATTGTTTATGGATGTTGTAAATATAATCATGTATTTCAGTTAATGAAAACCAAAACAGAAACACAATCTCTTGCCTCCCTCCTTTCAGCAAGTTTCTACCTTTTGTTAATCTATCAATGGAACCTATAAAATTCGTGTTTTAAAAAAAAATCAACTTATTTATTTTAAAATACGAATATAAGTTAACATTCTGTTTTCCTCCTTTAATACATATATGGAATAGTTCCAATTCATCATGAATTTTTATAACCTCATTATTACATTGCCAGTTGCTACAAATATATGCCAAGTATCTCCTCCATGAAAAGAAACGTGCTAGAGGCAGCTCATTATTATAGTTCAGCTCAAAGGAAAAAAAAAAAAGGCCACTTCCTCTCTCTCGCCCACCAATCAGAACCACTTATAAAGTTGAAAGGGTAGGCCAGTCCTTCACACTGGTAGACTCAGACATATGTTCATAAACTAGAGATAATGGTTTAATCATAACTACCGTTTCTTAAGCAGTGTGATGATTATTTGCCACCTCAAGTCAATTCACTACCCTTCTCTGCCCCTATGGGCCCTAGACGGTTGACCTCTGTGGACTGCACGATCCAAGTTCTGAGCCCTTGGTTTCTGGTTCAGTTTTGCAGAAGATCAGAAGGCAGGAAGAGAGACATAGGGGTTTCCTTCTCTGTTCTATTCTCAGTACAAAACTCTAGCAGTGGCTACATTCCTCCAGGGCCAGAGCATTCCCCTACAGTCCAAAGTCTCACCAGGTTATGATAATAACATCCTCTTGTTGTTGGGCTCTGACTGCTTCACTCTGCCCCCTTTGCTTCCTTAATCCTGCTCACACCTCTGTACTTAGTCTCTTTATTAATGTCTATTCATTTAAACCATTTGTGGGAGGTATAATTCTAAGATGGTCTCAATATTCCTACACCTTTGTTTGCACACTGTCCTAGAAAGTCCTATGGTACTGCTTGCTGTTATTCACGTGGGATATTTCTACTGGGCAGAAACCTCTCTAGGACACCTTGAAAACCTTCATATCTAGCCTTTGACTTGAGCCCCTACCATTCTTGTATTTTTGGCTAGGACAGCTAGGTCAGTTTCTCTCAACACACATGCCATATGCCATAGAAACTTATAGAAAAAGAGAGAAAAACAAAATAAGAAAAAATGAAAACCACATTGGGCTTCTCTCCTAAGAGTGGAGGCAGTATGTAATGGAGATTACAGAACACAAACTTTGGCTTCTGAGACACATAGGTTTCAGTGAGGCTCTGTTCTTTGCTCTCTATATGACCTTGAGGAAGTGATTCCTACCCCTTTGTTTGCACACTTTATATAATCCTCTCACCATAAGTGTGAATGAGACTGGTCCAATCAGTGAGGCCTTTAAAAAGAGAAAGTCTAGGAGTCCAAGGTGAAACAAATCAGAGATATCCACAACTGTAGCCGACACTCTCCTGTCAGTCCTGAAAAAAGCAAACTGCCATATTGTGGAAAAGGCCACTTGGCAGGGATTGGCTAAAAACTGTAAGAAACCATAAGAAATTTTGTTGCTGATTGACAGCCAGCAACAAAATGGGACCTCAGTCCAACAACCACAACCCAAAGAAGCTTGGAAGAGGGTCCCAAGCTCCAGAGAAGATCACAGCCCTGCCCAACACCTTGATTTCAATTTTATGAGACCCAGAACAATCTATTTTTACACTACCTGTTTTTAAAGTTTGTTATGCAAAGGATTATGGGTGAAGCTGCAGAAGGCATGTTTAACTGACTGAAGGAAACGAAATGTGTAAGTAATTTAGCATTTTGTGATTGCTTTTTTCTATGCAAATAATAAAGTTACCAGTTTATTAACTTGAAATGCTAATGCTCTCTTTAATAAAGTAATTTCATGTACTTAAAAGAAACCCATTCTTTTTCTTTTTCTCATTCCAGAATGGATTTGAAGTAGCTAACCTAGCTTTCCCTGCATTCTATAGTTTAAACTTTTTGAAATATATTCACCCCTTAAAGTCTATCTGCATTAGTGAGTTTGTATTGTCCTGAAAATTGATTTCTTAACTTTATTTGAACAAGTTATGACTCTAAATATTAAAAAATCTTTGTCTTCCTTCAGCATCTCGATAAATTGCAAGTTGTACAGTTCTGGTTCAATATCCTTTTTCTTTCCTCCTATTCCTGTCACTGCTCCAAAATTAGGTGAATGGCTGGCTAACTCCTTTCATAAATCAAATAATATTCTTCCTGTGATTTCAATGGAGTAAGTCAAGCTTCAGAAACTGGCACAGACACTTACAGTAGTACTGTTCCGGGGACCCCAAGGAATCAAAGACTTTATGAAATTGGTCTATATAAGTCACATCCCCACTCGCCATAATCACAAGCTCTGCTGCAGTTACAAACAATGGAGTGTTTGAATTCTAAAGCAGTCCTTCAATTATCAAAGCTGTCACTCCTTCTCCTTGATGGTTTTTCTACCCCAGCAAAATCCCAACTGCTATTGCTATTGCTGCAAAGTTATCAAATTCTTACTCTCAGAATTTTTCCAGAGTATGAAAAGTTTTCATGAGGCAATTGCTTTACTGAAACAATACTTGCTAAGGTTAACAATTATTTCCACTAAATCCAAAAGATGTTTCTCAGACTTCGTTTTATTTACACACTCCAAAACATTCTTGAAATTAATCTTCCTTTGGCCTGTGGATCACACTCTCCTGGTTTCCTTCCGCCTTCTCCAGCTGCTTCATCTTAAATTTATTTGTGGGCTCATTCTGGTCTACCAGCCATTAAATGCTGACAAAGAGAGAAGTCCCAAGACATTCTTGAGAATCATCTTTGGAATCTCCCTGTTCAAGTCTGATTAACTTTGTCTCCTAGTTTTCATATCCATTACTTCTCCCCATCTCCATGATCACCACCTTTCATTCAAGTTATAATCATCTTTCCCTGTACTGCACAAACCTCCTGTCTGGCCTCCTCCTGCACCCCATCCTCTCTCTAATGTTCTCCACTATGAGATCAGAAATGTCCTTTAAATATGCCAATCTGACCGTGGCATCCTGCCCTTTTTACATAAGCTTTTCCATGCCTTACTATTTCTTTTTTTTTTTTTTTTTTTTTTTTTTTTTTGAGACGGAGTCTTGCTGTCACCCACACTGGAGTGCAGTGGAGCGATCTCGGCTCACTGCAAGCTCCGCCTCCTGGGTTCCCACCATTCTCCTGCCTCAGCCTCTCTAGCAGTTGGGACTACAGGCGCCCGCCACCACGCCCAGCTAAATTTTTTGTAATTTTTAATAGAGACGGGGTTTCACTGTGTTAGCCAGGATGGTCTCAATCTCCTGACCTCGTGATCCACCCGCCTCGGCCTCCCAAAGTGCTGGGATTACAGGCGTGAACCACCGCGCCCGGCCCCACTATTTCTTTTAGGATAAAGACCTTTCAAAGACCTCCAAGTTATTTAAACGATCTACATATTTTACCTGCTGCCTGTTTATTTCATCATCCCCCATTTTTCCCTCCTTCTTTGCATTCTTGTGGTTCCTTGAACAGTCAATAGTCCTCCATGGTCTTAGCAACAGCTGTGTGCTCTAGAGTGTAAAGTTTACCCGTCAATTAATTCAATAATCACTTCCTCAAAGAAGCTTTCTCTGACCCTGCAGTCTATGTCATATCCTTTTGTTGTGTCATTTATAATTACCTACATTGTCAGTAACTACACTGACTACCAAAATTATATCAATTTGTGTGACTTTTTGATTGTTTACTTAAAGACTGCCTCTCCTGCTAGATGAGTTCCTTGAGAAAAGGAGCTGTGTCTATTTTGTTTATAGTTGTAGGATCTGCTCTTAGTACAGACCCTGAAAGATGGCCTATAGAAAAGGTGCTCAGTATCTTCCTGAAAAAGTAAAAGAAAAATATTAGAGGCATACATGGAAAATTGGTAAGGCTTGGCCCTACACCTCTACTCCTCCCCTTTTAGAAAAACCATAAGAAATCATGTGAGAAGTTCAATAAAAATAAGAAACTATTCCCTCAATTAGTCCCAAAAAGTGTTTTTTCCCAAAGACGTACCAGAGCTTTTGTGAAAGTTAATTAAAGGAATTAAATAGTAGGTTAAGATATCTATATATATTTCATAATGCCCCCAGGTCCTAAACATACTAATAAGCAGTACTATACCTAGAGCCAGTCAACCAGGGCTTATAACTCAGGCCTCTGCCCGTCAGACCCTGTTCTGACCATCCACCAGCTAAGCCTCTCCACACAAGCTGAAGAGGGGGTTGAGGCCCAGGGGATAAGCCCAAACCAACCTAGAGCTATGCCTCCCCACTTCTAGACCTCACCTCAGATGCCCGAACAACCCTGAGCTGAAGCCTACATATGCCTCTTCCTGGGTTCATTCTCCTGAGGGAAGACAGCAACACAAGTGACCATGTCCATAGCTCTAACCCATTTCAGGGTAGAGTGGAGGTGGTTGACAGAGTTTGGATTTGCCCACTAGAATGTCCACAGGCATAAACCAGAAGTCCCCTCCAGAACAGGACTGTGCTTAGGGTGGGAAGACAATGGGTTCAGGCATTAGACCAGGGGCTGCCATGTGTGTGAAATAATGAAAGAGAAAACAGAATTAAAGGTATGCAAATGTTGGGGCAGACCCACTAATTAGGTGTCTATCTTTACAGGAGGACTGATTTCAGTCTCTCCTCATCTGCTCCAACCATTAGGCCAAAACATTCTTCACACTCCAATCTCCCTTCTTCAATATATAATGTATAGCCTGACTTTTTGCCTATTTTGCTGAATACAAACTTCTCTTGGGAAGTTCTAAAAGCACTCTATTAGAACCCCAACCTCCACAGCCTGCAGGTTTGCTGGGAACCCTCTCTTCCTATCCCGCCCATTTGCACATGTGCCCTGTCCTTCACCTCTGTGTTCTCTCCAGCTGTCACGTCTGTACCCTCTCAGTCTACCCAAAGACCCATGCCCAGACTTCAGACTTTGCTGACCTCTGTGATTTCCCAAAACACATACTACATGTTCTTATCCCTGAACTTCTATAGCAGAGATGTCACAAAATTTCAATTAGGGCCAATCAGAAATCCAACTGTGTAGACCCTGTTTTTGTAAAAATGGCAAAGGACTTATCTTATTGGCCGTCCAGAAGAATGGATCTAAATACAGTCTCAGAAAGGGTCAGCTTTGCTTAGATGTGTGCCATTCTAGGCTTAACATTATTAAACATTTTTTACCAAGTGAAGGAGAGCTCTGGCATTTAACAAACTGAGCTATCCTTTTACAAAAGGGTGATGGCCTGACCAACATGGCGAAACACCGTATCTACTAAAAATACAAAAAATGAGCCAGGTTTGGTAGTGTGTGCCTGTAATCCCAGCTACCTGGGAGGCTGATTCAGGAGAATTGCTTGAACCCAGGAGGTGGAGGCTGCAGTGAGCAGAGATGGCGCCATTGCCCTCCAGCCTGCGTGACGGAGTAAGACTCTGTCTCAAGAAAAAGAAAATTAAAAATTAAATAAAAAATTAAAAAGTGTCATGTTTTCAGCCAAGACATACCTAAATTCCAATTCCAGATTTTCCTCACCTCACCCAGGGATGCCTCTGGGTTTCCCTTTCCGTAGTTTCACAAAAGCTTCTATTTCCATATACTTTCAGAGAGTTTCACAGAGACAAACAAAAACATTGTCCAGGGATGTGCCACAGAGCAAAGATTTTCATGTGAGTTCTAAGACTGATATTCTCAACTCTGAAACTTCAGGAATACTTCTGGATGAATACAGCTTGTTTTCAACTCATTCAGTTCTTTTTGAAACCAAATATCCCTTACTGCCCTCTTCCACACCCATAAGGCTTTACCAAGCTGAGCATCCAAAGCTCAAAAAATATCTGCTACTGAGTCCATTGAGGCATTTACAAAATTGTGGTAGAATTTCAATACAGCCCATAATTACCATCACCTACAAAGATGTGGGTAGCTGAAATACCCAGCTCTTAATATACTTACAAATAGAAAAAGGCAAACCATGAAAACATCTTTGGAGTCTTATTTTTTCTTTAAAAACAACACTAATAGACATAGATGCTCTTTTAATAAATGTTTCCAGACATGCTATTTCCTACAGTTTTTAGTAATAAATATATGTAACAGGTCATTTATTGACAAGTGCACATAACAATTTTTTTATGTAACATCTAATAGGGAAAATCTAATAACTCACAATACCATCAGGTGAAAAAAATTTAATTCATCAGGTGAATTAAATCTCTTGTGGAGTGAAAGTCTTGTTTTTTAAAATTATTATTCATCCATCACTACTGATGTCATATTATGCACATCATAACATTTCGAACTTGGGCTTTTATGTTTTTCATTGGCTGAGTCATCATCAAAAGAAGAAGTAATAAGCAAAGAAAAAATTCCCTAGAGAAATCTGCACCAAAAAAAAAAATTCATATTTTCCATTTATTATGAGATACATAGATAAAAGAATATTGAGATGCTATTTATTTTTGGTACCTTATTTGATCAAAAGCTTCCTGCATTCCTTTTTAAAGCTAATCCTATTCACCAACAGGTGAAGAAAATTGACTTAATTTTGCTTTATTTCTACTCTAGCAAGATATTTTACTACATTCAAGAGCCTCGTTGAGCTTCTAGTGTTTAGCGTTAGTGTTAAAAAAAAAAAAAAAAAAAAAAAAAAAAGCATTCACACACACACATTCTGTGCTGTAGCCCAAATGGCTAGAAATTGTGAGCTGTTGAGATCTGGCTGCTACTAAATGAATAAAAGCCTCTCTGCTGCCTAAGAGATTACATAGCTATGAATATTATTTTTGTATATATACAGACACACCCACATATATATCATTACGAGTTCAGTTTTTTATTTTCCTGTATATGAAATGCTTGAAAGATCTTATCAATTTCACAGCAATGAACATTTTCTACATTTTCTTTTCTCAGGGAACTTCCTCTTCACACTGTTTCCTTTTTTCCCAGTCTCTTAGGTGAGTTTAGACAATGAAGAAGGTAAGAAAAGACAGGCCACGGTGTCAGGTCTTACCAAGTGTTTCAGGTATATGATTACGAGAAAGGACCCATCTCCACAAGAGTCAAGCAAGAAAAGGGGAGTTACATCATTTTAACTGTGTTTCAAATGGCTAGAAGAGAGGATTTTGAATGTTCTCACCACAAAGAAATGATTACTGTTTGAGGTGATAGTTATACTAATTACCCTAATTTGATCATTACACATTGTATACATGTATCAAAACATCAAACTGTATTCCATAAATATGTATAACTATTGTGTCAATTAAAAATAATTTTTGGGGGGCTGGGCGCAGTGGCTCACACCTGCAATCCCAGCACTTTGGGAGGCCGAGGTGGATGGATCATGAGGTCAGGAGATCGAGACCATCCGGGCTAACACAGTGAAATTAAAAATATAAAAGATTAGCCGGGCATGGTAGCAGGTGCCTGTAGTCCCAGCTACTTGGGAGGCTGAGGCAGGGGAATTGCTTGAACCCAGGAGGTGGAGGTTGCAGTGAGCTGAGATCTCACCAGCCTGGGTGACAGAGCAAGACTCCATCTCAAAAAAAAAAAAAATTAAAAAAGAGTATTTCACATATTGTATTTGACACTAGAGAAACACATGCTTATATTTGTTATGAAACATACATTGTCTTTTTGGACAATTCAACCCTTAAGTTGATACACCTTAAGTACCTGTAAGCACTGCTCTTATGCACTTACCATTAGTAAATCTCGTTGAAGAACCTCTGCACAAATTTTTTTTTTTTTTTTTTTTTTTAACCAAAAACACTAGAGACAATCTGCTGGAACAGAATATAAAACAGCAAATAAGAAATGTCCCAGAATATAAAAGCAAGGCCAGAAAGCTTTATTCTCTGAGGTAAGAAAAAAGCCACCTCCAAAATTATGTTTATTTAAACTGGATTTGGATGTTTCTCAAATTGAGTAAGGTGGTTCAAGTTGATATCAGGATACCAACTAAAACATAACTTATGAAACAAGTCAGTGAAGGGCTATCTACTCACTTGGATTTTACCTTGACAGTATGAGATAGAGCTATGTCCCACACAGAGTGGGGACCTGCAGGGAGAGGAGGCAGGAGTAAGAATTTATCACGGTTTTAACAAATGCAAAGGACAGAGGATACTCTTTTAATAGGCAGAAATATTCCTGGTGTGAAGAGCAATCCATTCTATTGGTCCAGATCAATAAAAATATGCCTCTGATTATTTGATCTCCTTGGTTTAGATCATTCATTTATTCATTCAACAGTTCTCCAATATGTTGATTTTGTAATGAGCACTTCAGTACATGAGGGAGATACCAGGAATAAAAGGCTCGAAGAGAGCTCCGTCTAGTAAGAGAAGTAGACTAGTACACAGACAATTACTAACGAGTTTGATAACTCACTGTTCACTGAGTCACTTGATGTATATCCTCTCTCCAGGGGACCCACCAATGTGGTCTTGGTTCTTAAATCAGGTATAATTTCTACCACAAATTCATAAAGTAACTCCCCTTATCTTGCTTGATTCTTGTGGAGATGGGGCCTTTCTCATAATTATATACCTGAAACACTCGTCTTGTTTATCAGTAAGTCTCTTGTGAATTTATTAGCATGAGTCAGTCTCCCTGTAGGCAAAAACATCCAATTTAATTTCTGCCCATGCAGAAATTAAAAGTAGGGGTCCAGGCCCCAAAACCATGAAGACTTCATCCCATGAGGCTCTTCCTGAGACAGCCAATTATGTCTCTTGACAACCCAGGTTTTTGCACAAAAAAAAAACCCATGTCTTCGTAAAACTCAGCCCTGATATGACAGGGCTTCTATCACAAGATAACATTTCCCTAAGTCATTTTCATCACAAGTGTGCATGGGCTTTCAGCTTATTTTACATCAGTAATTCTCAAACTTTAGTGAGTTTAAGAATTCCCTGGGAGGTCCCACACTGCACTCCAGCCTGGGCAACAGAGTAAGACCCTGTCTCAAAAAAAAATATTGTACCATGTGGTACATTTGCATAAATGTAATCTTATTGTCATTTTATTGTTGTACCCAATGTGGATGTTAGAAATGACACAATGATATGATTGATGATTTATTTTATTTTATTTTTTAATAAGTTATTGGGGTACAGGTGGTATTTAGTTACATGAGTAAATTCTTTTTTTTTTTTTTTTAATTTATTTATTATTATTAAACTTCAAGTTGTAGGGTACATGTGCACAACGTGCAGGTTTGCAACATATGTATACTTGTGCCATGTTGGTGTGCTGCACACATGAGTAAATTCTTTAGTGGAGATTTGTGAGAACCTGGTGCACCCATCACCAAGCAGTATACACTGCACCATATTTGTTGTCTTTTATCCCTCGCCCCCTCCCACTCTTCCCCACACTGTTTTCCATAGTGGCTGTACTAGTTTATATTCCAACCAGCAGTGCAGAAGTTGTGGGGGTCTGTCCTGCAGACCCCAGCTGCATGATGGATGAGACACGTACTCAGACACTGATATTCAGTGAAAGAGTTGGCCAGGGGGCTGCCGGCACTAGAGGCTGAAGAGAGTTTGCAGCCCCTTCCAAGTTGGCAATGTTTGCATTTATTTAGTACAGATTTAATTGACAAAGACTTTGAGTCAACACACCTGTGGTCACCCCCACCCTGGAGAGGGCCATCTTGCCCATGAATGATCAAAGGTTGATTTTAGGATGCTATTTAGATAAACTACTCCATATTCCTTTGTATCTGTGCCCCAAGCTATTAACTCAAGGTAAGGATTAGGCTGCTTTCAGCCATAACCCTATCCTGAGACTTTTACAAAACCTTATAGCCTTCCAAGAAAGTTTGTGTCTATATCCTATAACTTCATCTTAAAATTTTTCCCACCAGCCTGACTGAACTCCCATAAGAAGTGTTCCCAGATCACTACATCCATGCCAACATCCACTGTTTTTTGATTTTTTGATTATGGCCATTCTTGCTGGAGTAAGATGGTATCGCATTGTGGTTTTGATTTACATTTCCCTGATCATTAGTGATGTCAAGCATTTTTTCATATGTGTGTTGGCCATTTGTGTATCTTCTTTTGAGAATTGTATATTCATGTCCTTAGCCCACTTTTTGATGGGATTGTTTTTTTCTTACTGATTTGAGTTCATTGTAGATTCTGGATATTAGTCCGTTGTCAGATGTATAGATTGTGAAGATTTTCTCCCACTTTGTGGGTTGTCTGTTTACTCTGCTGACTGTTCCTTTTGCCATGCAAAAGCTCTTTAGTTTAATTAGATTGCAGCTATTTATCTTTGTTTTTATTGCAATTGCTTTTGGGTTTTTGGTCATGAAATTCTTGCCTAAGCCAATGTCTAGAAGGGTTTTTTCCAATGTTATCTTCTAGAATTTTTATAGTTTCAGGTATTAGGTTTAAGTCCTTAATCCATCTTGAGTTGGTTTTTGGTAACAATTCTAAAATTAATATAGAACCAAAAAAGAGCCCACATAGCCAAAGCAAGATTAAGGAAAAAGAACAAATCTTGAGGTATCACACTACATGATTTCAAACTATACTATAAGGCCATAGTCACCAAAACAGCATGATACTGGTATAAAAATAGGCACATAGACCAATGGAACAGAATAGAGAACCCAGAAATAAACCCAAATACTTACAGCCAACTGATCTTCAACAAAGCAAACAAAAACATAAAGTGGGGAAAGGACTCCCTTTTCAACAAATGGTGCTGGGATAACTGGCAGGCCACATGTAGGAGAATGAAATTGGACCCTCATCTCTCACCTTATATAAAAATCAACTCAAGATTGATGATTTTTAAATCCACATGATGGCTGGACATAACAGAAGTGAATCCTTCCCCCTCCAATGCTGGGAAAGAATGCATTCCAATGATTTCCTTGCTAATGTTTTCCCTCCTGCCAAACTAAACAAATCTTGAGGTATCAGATTTGTTATGCACTTGGTCTTGATAAGAGCAAGGTTAAAAAACACAAAAAGATCATATGTGACTAGAGGAAGTAGTGGAACATAAAAAGCCCATGCCTGCAAATTGTTGATACCAATACTCTTAGGAGAAACTACAGGAAACCTCAGTGTCACTGGGTAACACATGTGAATATAACCAAATGTTGAGGGGGAACTTAACCTGTTACCTCAGAAATGGTGTCTTGAAGACAAAACCAATGACAGCAACATCAAATACTCCACATTCTAAAGAAAGCTGTAGAAAACTGATGGCCAGATACCCCCTCCATTGATTACTAGGAGAAGCCAAATCAGTCCTGTGATCCCACCATCACCACATTGATCTCGCCAATCTCCAGGCCCTCCCAACCTCCTAACCTCAGAAACAACAGGCTAAGGAGAAGAGAAGGGGTGAACGGTATGTGTTATGTAGTGAGGAAGGGCCCCTGCTTTCAAGCAACACACTTGTTAGTTGACTTCCTAATTGTTTTTCGCATCCTAAGTGGTACTTGATAACTCAGTTGAGGAGTTATACAGAGATGCCAGGCACTACACAGAGATGCCATTGAAGAGCCAAGAGTTTGATTTCTACAGTCTCTATTTTTGCTGGTGTATCATGGCAATGACTGAATGTTAGCTCCCATAGCCTGAAATACAACTTTCTTTAACATTGATTTTGTAACCAAAACATTTATTTTTACCTTGCATCAATTCGTTATTTTAAAACCCTGTCCTGATATGAATTAGTCCTGAGAATAAAAATACCCTATTCAGTAAATTGACTTCAGGTCTGATGCCACCAATGCTAAGCACTCCATTGAAAAGTACAGCATTCCTCTTCCAAGATGTGCAGCAGAGCAATTCTTGACGTTGATCCAACATGAACCCTCAGGTAAACTGGGGGAAGAATCTGATGCTCTTACCATTGCCCAGAAATACCTCAAGAGAAGAGTAGAAAAGTTGAAAAGAAGTCCCATATTTCTGCCTTGAGATACTAAATGGAGAAAAAATATCCCAGATTCAGTAGCCTGGTGACTACTAAATGAGTAAAATGATGCAATAAGTCAAATGATGCAGTGATTCATTTTGTATCATCTGTTAAACGAAAACGATGCTCCTAACTTTTCAGACACAGCACCATTCTGTCATTGTCATTGTCATTGTCATCCACACATGCTAAGATGAGAGCAAGGCTCTATTTATTTCCAGGGCTTCTTTGGTGAAAGATGCTGTGATGTGCAATGCGATGTATACTGATATATCAATTCACAGTTGATTGTAATTGTCACAAAAATGTAAAACTTCAGACAATGTAAAAAAGAGAGGGATCTTTGCTAAGATATAGAGAAGATCATCATTTATCTGCTTCTCTGCCTTTCTACTATTAGTAACTCAGTATGTGGACCTGTCTAAACCATGGCTTATTTCCATCCAGACCACAATCTGGATCATGCTTGACCAAATACTTTACCTTATGGCAGCTATCACATAGGGAAAACCTCATTGGTCTTTGAATAATCTAGACTGGGTTGCTGGTGTAGTTTTGCCAGTTGTCAGCTAAGTGGCCTCCAGCACACAGTTTTAAAACTTTCAAAGCCTCAGTTTCCCCATCTACAACATTTGGACAATATTTTAACTCTTTGGATTACTGGGAAGTTTTAAGTTAGAAAATATTTGTGAAAACACCTAGCACAGACATTACGGGGCACAGATGCTCAGTAATTCATCTTTTCAAAAATCTATTAATAACGGTATCTTTATAAGTTGTCCTCTATGTTATTTATTCTTTTTCCTTCTCTGCCACCTGTTGTAGTTGTGACAAAGTTTCCAAGTACAAATGAAGTGACCCTCTTCTAGCAATAAAGAAACAAATCCTCAAACAGCTATTTCCTGTCTGACAGTTGGTATGCATATGCTTCACTGACTTTACTGTTTAGCCATGAAACCTTCATCATAAGTGTCATTTGGCCTTAACTTTGCAATAAGGTAATTATAGTGCTGGGCTTATTAAAAACAGACTCCATCACATGAGACGTTGACGGATGTTGGTTGAAGTTCTAACTTGACAAGCAAGTGGGATGAGCAAGTGCATGGCAGAGCTAAAGACATTATATTGCAAATGCTGTTTATTTTCTGTCAACTATAAACTATGCAGTAAATAACACATTATAAAAGAGATCCAGAAATAACATTAAGCTAAAATGGAACCATCAATTATTCTCTCTTCTTTAGCTTTCAGAAGATTTTTTTCCCCTTCACCATTGGTACTTTTTCCTTTACTCGTTAATTGCTTTTTTCCCTGACTCCCCTGTTCTGCTCCAATGCCTATAAATCATTGTAAAAAAAAAAAAAAAAAAAAAAGATAAAATGTTACTATTATGAAAAGAGTGTAAAAATGGTATTTAAATAAATTTGCTTTTGCTATCCAGCCAACTTTCTCTAACCTTTAAGTGAAAGTTTAAAGCTTCTGCTGCGAATGTTGTAAACTCTTTTGGGCACATGCATGTATTTTTAGCACTCACACGACTCTAGGCACTGGGCACAGTTCAAAATTTAAGCAGTGAGTTTTGACATGTAAATTTAAAATATACTATGGCAGGAAGTTCAAGGTTTCACTGTAAGGAACAACTTTGAAATGCATTTGCCTATGGTGTTAAATCACAAAGGATTCTGAATTAGCTGCTTATGACAGCAAAATGATAATAAATGGAGCAAACAGGGAGGAGAAGAGGAAGAAAAGAGTAGGTGAAAAACTGTCTGACCTTACTCAGTTCCATGCTACACTCAGGCCTTAGAAAGTCACTCCAGTTATAACAGTTCCTTTCCCAGTGTGAAGATTCAGGATTCTCCTCCAAATCAATAAGTAGTTACTTACTGAACATCCATCCCATATCCATCATCATGCTAAACATTGCTTTTATACGTGAGTCATTCATTCACATATTTGGGGTACCTAATATGTGTCACATGTTGGGGATCAAATCAAGAATGAGGCAGAAATTACCCTCAAGGAGCTTACAGTTTATTTCTATGTGTTCTTAAGATATGCAGGCTTAATTCTGAAAATTTTCTTATTTTCTTCAGAAAAAAAATGCCCATTGAATATACCTAGTGTTGCCACTATAGAACCTCTCTGTTACACAATCTTTGAGGAACATAACACTGTTACACGTAAAACATTGTGGGCATAGGAACCTTCAGTTGCTTCCAATTAAACACACCCATATATGTGGGTCAAAGCAGAGAACTGATGAAACTGAGTGAAGTGGAAATGAGGAAAGCTGGGTTCTATCAAGGAGATATAGAATTATTATTTACTCAGCAACTATATGCATACATAAACCCACAAATATAAAACACAAATACAATAAAGCCCACTTAGCACATCCAGATTCTCATTGAGTATATTACATGGCTGCAAGTATAGAGGTACAGTTATGCAACGTGGTCGAGGGCTCTTTGAGGAATAGCCAAAGTTACTCATTGATCAAAACAAAAAGGCTACTGGTCCCTCGTCGACTTTTCCAGCCATATGCAGATAATTCATCCCATGTTAATAGTAAAAATAATAACAAAATATATCTCATTTGAAAAACACTGAAGAATTTTACATTTTTTGCAACCCTGCAGACAACTGGAGATCATTTGAAATGTCTCAAAATGCCATGATTGGGAATCACGATCTAGTTATCAGGGCATTAATTGAATAACAAGGATTTGGGGAATGTGAATAGAAAAGAATAAGTGCCTCTTGGTGCTTTTTGGCTAGTATAAAGCACTACAGGAATAATTGGGAAGTATTCAAAACCACTACACACTTACCACAATTCAGCAGGAATAAGACATAAGAACAAAAAAGGGCTAGAAGAATTAAATCTTACTGACAAATTATTTCAAGGAAATCCCACCACACCAGGCCAACACAGGTACCATGCTACCATTTCTTTAACTCGCTGAGAACTAAAATTCTCTAAAACCACAAAATAAAATGTTGATAGCTTCATTTAAATATTCTACCATAAGGAAATTGGGTATTATTTTGAGTATTATTATAAAGCAACTGTTTCTGTTCATCACAGAAAATCTCTACCTGACATTTAAGACACAGGCAGCAGTCACTGAGTCCTCTCCATTCTTAGGAGCATCTTAAAGCAACCACTTTAGAACATACACATTTATGCTTGTTGACTTAGCCACTTTTCCAGCAGCATATTTTGGCACCTGTATCTCTCCCTCATCTTAGAACATAAATGCATTTGTAACACATATTGGTGATGTGGAAAGAATACATCAACAATCAATTTCAGAAAGACTTGTTAAATCATGATATCACCATGTGTTTTTTCATTCATGATGCTTTGGTTTCCCCAACTACAAAATCAGAATAATATTATCTTCTTCCTTTGTGTGTTCTAAGGAATAAAGAGCTTGGCACTGTGCCTGGCATCGTAGTTGCTATAATTACTACTATTGGTGTTGTTGATATAGTGATATCTTTACCGATATTGTAACTGATACGTACATATTAACATATAACTAGACAGATAGAGACAGAATTTATGCAGAATGTGTGGGAAATAGGGCTTTCAAGATGGTAATTTTTTTAATAATCAAAAATTGTGTTTCAGGCCTAAAATCATTTAAACATCTGGAAACAATCACCACATATTCATCCTGGTCTCTAAGATATAGAATTCCTCCCGTCTGCCCCAGCGTTCCCCTGGCAGCCCCTTATCAGGTCACTCTAGTCATCCTTCAAGGTCTTTCTTTCTATAGTATTTTGGCATGCCTCCATGAGAGCACTTTCCATATAATGCTGATGATTTCTTCCTGTAGAAATCTCCCCCACCAAACTGTCATCTTCTGAAAACTGACCTTATCCATCTTTGAGTCCTGCAGTCCTAACACACTGCCTTGCTCCAAAGTTTGAAGGAGGAAAGCAAAGAGAAAAGAAAGCAGACAAAAGGGAAAAAGAAAAAATCAAAAGGGATAGAGGGAAAAGACAAAAGGCACACAATCAAATCTCCATGTTTTAAACTTCTCTTCTCAGGCAATTTTGTTATAGATTTCCAGAACCTCCTGTGGACTTATTTGGCTCTTTGCTCTGGTCTGAGTCTGTACTCTCAGAGACAATGATGTTACTGGCTCAACAAGAAAGATCCACAAGGCCACAAGAAAAATGGTAACAAGGAAAAGCCTTCATTTAAATATCCAGATATTATCCCTCTGCATATGGCAAGAATTTTAACAAATTATAAATCCTAGATATTTTAAGAAACACTGATAATATTTTTTAAGAATTCCTATTGTTATTTGCTACTTACTTCATTCATTTGAAAAAGATGTGTTTAGCATCTCCTATGTGCCAAGCATTCCTTTGGGTACTGGAGCCTGCCTTTATGATGCTTATATTCCCAAGGGCAGGGATAGACAATCAATCAATCAATAAAACCTCAATAAGTAAGTCATCAGGTATCCAAGAAGGTGACAGGTGTTGGGGGTAGTATGTGGGAGCAGCAGAGGGACAGAGGTGATGAAGAAATCAGGAGTGCTGGATTCAATTTTAAATAGGCTGCTCAGGGCCGGGCGCGGTGGCTCAAGCCTGTAATCCCAGCACTTTGGGAGGCCGAGACGGGCGGATCACGAGGTCAGGAGATCGAGACCATCCTGGCTAACACAGTGAAACCCCGTCTCTACTATAAAAATACAAAAAACTAGCCGGGCGAGGTGGCGGGCGCCTGTAGTCCCAGCTACTCGGGAGGCTGAGGCAGGAGAATGGCGTAAATCCGGGAGGCGGAGCTTGCAGTGAGCTGAGATCTGGCCACTGCACTCCAGCCTGGGCCACAGAGCGAGACTCTGCCTCAAAAAAAAAAAATAAAATAAAATAAAATAAAATAAAATAAAATAAAATAAAATAAAATAAATAGGCTGCTCAGGATAGGTGAATGATAGAGTGACATTTGTACAAAGGGTGCACAGGTAGTTGTCAGGGTGTATTAGTACGGGTTCTCTAGAGGGACAGAACTAAGAGGATAGATGTATAGAGAAAGGGGAGTTTGTTAAGGAGTATCAACTCACATGATTACAAGTGAGTTCCCACAATAGGCTGTCTGCAAGCTGAGGAGCAAGGAAGCCAGTCAGAGACCCAAAACTGAAGAACTTGGAGTCCCATATTCGAGGGCAGGAAGCATCCAGCACAGGAAAAAAAGGCAAGACAGAAGATTAAACCAGTCTAGTCTCTTCACGTTCTTCTGCCTACTTTTATTCTGGCTGTGCTGGCCGCTGATTAGATTGTATCCACCCAGATTGAGGGTCGGTCTGCCTTTCCCAGTCCACTGACTTAAATGTTAATCTTCTTTGCAATACCCTCACAGACACACCCAGGACCAATACTTTGCATCCTTCAATCCAATGAAATTGACACTCAGTATTCGCCATCACACATGGAGTGTTCCACACAGGAGGAAAACCTAAAAAAATGTACCTGGCATTTCTGAAGTTCAGCAAGGAGGCCAGTGTGAATGGAGCAGAGGGTACTGGCAAGGGAATGGGGATGGGGGTAGATGAATTCAGAGAGATCATACGAAGGAGGGGTGGCAGATCAGGCATAGCCCTGTAGCCACTACAGAAACTATGATTTTACTCTGAGTCACATGGAGACCCATTGGAGGGTTTGCCTCCACTTACCTTTCTTTTCCTATAAGCAGCTGCCTAGAGTTGTCATCCCCTCCCCCACTGGAAAATTAGGGACTTTTGCAGTTAGTTGTCCTGGCTTTTACTAAGAGGGGCAATGTCAGTTTGCTGTCAGATGTCACATTTAATAGGGACCACCCTAATGGCCTTTTCCTGGCTATATTTCTCCCCATGGAGTAAAGAGTCAAAGAGATCCAGGGATTTTCCCACCTAGACCTGCCTCCCTCTTTCCAGACCACCGTCCGATACCCAGGAACTTTCTGCCTAAAAGAGAAGGCTCCCATTCCCAGGGCATGTACAACCCCCTTTTCCTGGGCTGTCCTCCATGACCAGGCCATGCTCTCTCAGCATGCAAACCCAAAATGGCCAGGGGCTGGGTGTTTACAGAGGGAGACAGAGCTTGCACTTCCAGGCTGTTGGGATGATGGAGGTTCTATAGGCCTTGATAGATGCAATTGACTGGAGGCCCCCTGAAGTGTAGATGGAGCCAGAGGGGGTGGGTTGGAGCCAGTGCCCTATTTTCACTTCAGCTCCAGCCCTACAAGTGTCCAGGCAGTCTAGGTATCAAAGCCCTTCAAATGATAAGTCAGAATACTAAAACTCCCTTGCCAAAAGTAAAACTTTCCTGTCTACCTGGTTCTAACTGTATCAAGAAGCTGTTTCCCTCTGCAGTTCTATTTTCCCTGCTCCCCTGGCTTATTCACTTTATCAAAATGGATTTCCAGATCAGATGGAGATACGAATTCCCGGCATTACCTGAGCACATCTCTCATGGGTCCCCATGTTCCCAGGCTGCCAGCCTTCTATGAGATAAGTGTCACCCAATCACCCCTGAGTCTCTCTTTTCACCCACAGGTCATCAGGTACAGCATGGAAATTGATTATTCTACTCACTTCAGCTAGGAGGCAATAACTGTCCATCAAAATGGCTATTGCCAGCAGCAAGAAGGGACTAAGCACTTCTGAACAATTTTAACTTGAACATAACATATTTCCAACAGTTAAATAGTAGCTTTTTCCATAAGAGTACTTCTTTTCACGAGTGCTTTCAAATCTGTTATCTCCTTTTATTATCTTAATATCTCTGTCAAGCAGGTAAAGTAGCTTGAAGGAAAAGAGAGTGTGAGAGTTTTGACTGCAGCCACTTCCACAGGCAGTGTTCCTACTAAGTCTAAATCTCAATCTAGACCAGGTTCTGATGGCCTTTCCAGTACACCGTGCAAATCCTGACCCCTCCCCAGTCAGAAACCCTGAATTTTTTGGCCATTTCCAGGTCTCACTTAATATCTCTTCTTTCCTAGATCTGCCATATAAGTGTCACCTACCTTAACATGAAATAAATATAAAAAGCTATATGTTTTCCTCTTGAAACTTCATGTCTCTTCATTGACTCAACTAATGTTTATTGAGGGCCTATTTTATTCCAGGCAGTGTGCCAGGGGAACACAAAATAGTCAACCTCCCTGGTGTCATGGAGCTTGCATTCTGGGGGAGAGGAATAGTCAGTAAAGTAGAACATACATAAATGAACAAGAGCGCAGTGGACACTGTCTCTACCTACTCACATGACCTGTGTATTCCCTTTCTCATGCATGCCAGTCCTACCGCTTCCTCCTATAAGCACCCATGACTTTCCCCCCGAGACCTTCTGGTGACCCTGGCCCCCACACAGGAAAGGCCTTCCTCAAGTGCTGGGGACTTGATAGTCTGAGCAACAGCCCTCAACCAATGACCAATTAGAGTTACTGGATAAATACCCCAGCTCCCTCACCTTTCAGGTGGGACAACTTTGAAGCAAAGTCTTCTACACTGTCACCCAGAGTTCCCCAGTGGAAACAGCCCAAATTTCCCATAGCAGGCACCCTGCATTGGCTTCCATTGCTTCCCATACTTGGACTTCTACACTCCCCAACCTGTTCTAAGATCACCTCCAAGAAAACTATTTATAGAAAACTCTAATGTCTTGGGACATTAGAGATAGTGATAAATACTATGAAGGAAATAAATTAATATAATGATAAAGAGATTGAGAGAAGAAAAGGCAATATTAGATTGGGTGTTCAGGGAGGGGTAAAGAATAAGGTGATGCTTGAGCTGGGGTGATAGCTGAGCTGAGACTTGAAAGATGAAGAAGAATCTGCTGGTGGAAACTGGGAATCTGAGGGCAAGTATTCCAAGGAGAAAGAACAGCAAGTGGGAAGATCCTGAGGCTGGAGGAAGTGTGGGGTGCTTGAAGAATAGGAAGAAGGCCAGAGTGGCTGGAGCAGATGTAGTCAGAGAAGCAAGAAGGAGCTGGTTCCAGAGGACCTGGATGGCACACTAAGGATTTCTAGATTTTATACTAAGCACAATGGAAGCTGCAGGACAGTCCAAGCCATGGAGTTGACATAATTCAATCTACTTTTTTGAAAGGTCATTACAGCTGTTGTTAGATCCTGTGCCCTCCACATCAGCACCATGCAGTACACAAAACCAGTCCCTTTGGATGGTTGTCTTAGATCACATATGAAGTATAGTTAGAATGAACTTCAGAAAGAAAAAATAAAGAAAAGAAAAAGATAGTGATCCAAGAATTTTCCTATGGTTAACAGGGAACTTCCCAAGTCTCTAGTTCTGCACTCCCCATATCAAAAATGTGTTTGATGAGCCTATTGTGAAGAAAGTCATGGGAAGTCCTCCTAAATCTGTCTCAAGTAGAAATGTGCTACAAGAGCTCTGCATCACATATGAAAGTTTAGAGAATTCATTCACTTCCTTGATAAATCGTTTTGAATTAAAAAGAAAGGACATTTTTGCTAATAGGAGAGAAATGAAGGTCAATATATCTGACCATCTGGCCCCTGATCTCAAAAGATCACTGTTCTTAAGTACTCACTGCTATTATTAATGATGCTGTACTAATGCATATTCCTCCTAATAGAAACTGCTTTGCCACTTTGTTACTTAACGCAGATGCTATAGAAGCAAAGGTTAGAATCTTGCACCTTTTAGGGCAAAAAGATGAGGCTAGTTAGGCTAATGCTTGACAAGCAGTCAGAATAAATTAATTTCCCTTCTCTGAAATGTTTCTTTGTCGGCTTCTGGGGGTCAGTTACCATTTTAGCTCAGCTAATGCTGCCAAGAGTAGAATATCAGATGACAGATGCAGAGAAGTTTACTTCAAATCAGTGCTTTGAGCTAATGCACCTGATGCCTATTCATACAGTGCCTACCAGTCCATTACCCTGCCCTCAAAGGCTCATTCTGTTGTTCACAGGAGTTATTTACCGCGAGGCAGATAATCTTTCAGAAGAACACATTACTAAATTCCTTAATCCATGTGCTCTTTGAAAGAATTATTTTGGGAAAATGCCTCTCAAAATTAAGCAAAAAAAGTCTTCCACATTTTAAAAAGGGAGATTTTGTTTAAAATAATGAAAAACAGCAGTTTTACCCACTTTTAATTCTGGATATTTTCAGAAAAAAAATTATACCACCAAAAGAATCACTCATTGATTTTTTTCTTTTCTTTTTTGGTAATTTCACTTCTTACATAATTATCCTCTGCAATTTGAAAATGTTATTACTAGGTAGTGATGGAAAGTAGCACACACCTAAAATCTAAGAAGAAGATAGTGTCTGTATGACATACTCAGGTATAAGGATTATAACCAGTGCCATAAGAAGGAAGAGCTATCATGAGCCCTACTACATTCACATTATTGTTGGGAGATTACTACAGCTTTGTAACATAATTTGAAATTAGAAAGTGTGAGGACTCCAACTTTATTCTTTCTTAAGAGTGCTTTGGCTATTAGAGGTCTTCGGTGGTTCCATACTAACTGTAGAATTGTTTTTTCTATTTCTGTGAAAAATGTCATGGAATTTTTATGGAGAATACATTGAATCTATAAATTGTTTGCGGTAAGATGGACTTTTAAAAAATATTCTTCAAATCTGTGAATGCAGGGTATTTCTCCATTGATTTATGTCCTCTTCAACTTCTTTCCTCAATGTTTTATCAGTTTCAGTGTATAAATCTTTTTCTTCCTTGGTTAAACTTATTTCTATTTTTTTATGCTACTGTAAATGAAATCATTTTCTTGATTTTGTTTTTGTGTAGATTTTTTACTGGTATAAAGAAGGCAACTGATTGACTTTGTATCATGCAATCTTATTAAATTTACTTATTAGTTCTAACAGCCTTTTGTTCATTTGTTTCTTATGTATTTGCTATATTTTGGTAGAGTCTTTGTTTTTCTATATATAGGGCTATGTCATATGCAACCAGGTATAATTTTATTTCTTCATCTTCTATTTGGATGCCTTTTACTTCTTTCTCTTGTCCGATTGCTCTTGATGGTTTCAGTACTATACTAAATACAAGTGAGAGCATGCATTTTTGCCTTGTATGGGATCAAAGCTATAGCAATCAATACAGTATGGTTCTGGCATAAAAACAAACATATAGACCAGTGAAACAGAATTGTGAGCCCAAAAGTAAACCCAAGCATGTATAGCCAATTAATGTTTGACAAGCAGACCAATAATATGCAATGAGTAAAGGATATTCTCATCAATAAATGGTATTGAAAAAACTGGATATTCACAGGAAAAATAATGAAAACTGGACCCCTATCTTACATTATACACAAAAATTAACTCAAAATGGATGAAATATTTAAACATAAGACCTGAAACTATAAAATTCCTAGAAAAAAATATAGGCAGGATGCTTCATGACATTGGCCACAGCAATGATTTGTTGTATATCATACTAAAAGCTCGAGCAACAAAGTGAAAAACAAAAACAAATGAACTACATTGAACCAAAAAGCTTCTGCACAACAAAGGAAACAATCAACAAAATGAAAACCCAGCCTATGAATTGAGAGAACATATTTAATAATCATATATCTGATCAAAATTAGCAACCAAAATATATAAGAAACTCTCACAATCCAACAGCAAAAAAACCAAATAATCTCTTTTATTTTAATGGACATCTGAGCACATTGGCTTACCCTGTAATCCCAGCACTTTGGGAGGCCAAGTAGGAAGGATTGTTTGAGTACAGGAGTTCAAAACCTTCCTAGGCAAAATAGTGAGACACCATATCTACAAAAAAAAAAAAAAAAGCTAAGCATAGTGGCATTTACCTGTAATCCTAACTACTCCAGAGGCTCAGGAGGTAGGATCGCTTGAGCCCGAGAGATTGAGGTTACAGTGAGAATCATTGCACCACTGCACTCCAGCCTGGATGAAAATGCAAGACCCTGTCTCAAACAAACAAATGAATAAATAAACAAAGGGCAAAAGACCTGAATACTCATTTCTCCAAAAAAGAAATAAGAAGTCAACAGGTATATGAAAAAGTGCTCAGCATCGCTAATCATCAAGAAAATGTACATCAAAACCACAACGAAATAATACCCCACATCTGTTATGATGGCTAATATTGAAAAGACATAAAATAACAAGTGTTGGTTAGGATGTAGAGAAAAGACAACCCTTGCACACTGTTGGTGGGAATATATAAAGTTTTATTAAAAAATTAATATTAGAACTGCCGTGTGACACAGTGATCTCTCTTTTGGGTATATACCCATTGGAAATGAAATCAGCCCTTCATACAAATATCTGGGCTCTCATTTTCACTGAAGCATTATTCACACTAGCCAAGATAGGGAAAAAACCTAAGTGTCCATGGATAGAAAAATGAATTCAAAACTTTGGTATTGTTCTGCCTTTAAGAAGAGGTCCTGCCATTTTCATGGCAATATAGATGAACTTGGAGGACATTATGCTGAGTGAAATAAACCAGACACAGAAATAAAAACATTTGATTATCCCACTTAACATATTGAATCTTAAAATAAAAAGTCAAATACATAAAAATTGAGAGTAGATAGTAGTTACCAGTGGTAGGGGTTGGAGGGAAATCTGGAGTCATATGTCAGGGTACAAAGTTGCAATTATGTAGGATAAATAAGTCTAGAGATATAACCTAGGCCATGATGGCTATGGATAATAATATTACATAACATACTGGAAATTTACAAAGAGAAATTTCAGGCATTCTTATTACCAAAAAAAAAAATGATTAGAAAAAGATCTACCTATGTGTGGAGATAGATATATTAATTTACTTGACTACAGTCACTTCACTATGTTTATGTATATGAAAACATTATTTATACCTTAAATATTTATAATTTTAAAATTAAGGAAATGATAACAATTCAAAAAACAAGACAGTTATCACTGGGAGACAAAGGTATGCTTTTTAATTGATTCTGATTTCCTACAAGCAAAATGGGAAGTAAATTTTGATTTTGAACTTGTTTTCTGTTTTAAGTTGCATCCCATTTTGTTTATATTTGGATGAATGCATTGCTTTGTTTTATTCTGAGTAATTATTATAAGATAGATAGTAGAAAAACAATAAAAAATAACAATGTAACAAGAATATTTGAAAAGAAACAAAATCAACAAACTTGCTAGACTTAAAAAAGAAGGTTTGAGTAAATAAAATTATTACTGAAAAAGGAGACATTATAACTGACACTACAGAAATACAAAGGATCACAAGAGACTACTATAAACAATTATACCAACAAATTGGATAACCTAGAAAAGTGAATACATTTCAAGAGACATATAGCCTTCTATTCTTTCATGTTTCAGCCTTGAATAGACCAGTAATAAGTAAGGAGATTGAATCAATAATCAAAAACTTTCCAACAAAGAAAATCCCAGGTTCTGATGGCTTTACTGCTGTATTAAAAAAAAATTTTAATGATATTTAATACCAGTTATTCTCAATGTCTTTCAAAAAATTAAATAGGAAGGAACACTTCCAAACTCATTTTAGGAAGTCAGTATTACCCTGAATCCAAAGCCAGACAAGGACGCTACAAGAAAATAAAATTACAGGTGAGCATAGATGCAAAAATCTTCCACAAAAGACCAGCAAACCTAATTAGGCAGCACAGTAAACCATTCATCATGACCAAGTAGGCTATATCCCTGGGATGCAAAAATGGTTTAACATACTCAAATCAATAAATGTGATACACCACATTAGTGTAATAAAGGTTACATCATATGATCATCTCAATAGATGCAGAAAAAGCATTTAACAAAATTCAACATATTTCATGATAAAAACTATCAACAAATTATGTATAGGAAAAACTGAACTCAACATAATAAAGGCCATATATGAAAAGACCACAGCTAACATTGTACTCAGTGTTGAAAAGCTGAAAGCTTTTTCTTTAAAATCAGGAACAAGACAAGGATAACTACTCTTACCACTTCTATTCAACATAGTACTGGTCCTAGCCAGAGTGATTAGGCAAGAAAAAGAAATAAATGGCATTCAAATTGGAAAGGAAGACATAAACTTGTCTCTGTTTACAGATGACATGATCTTACATACAGAAAACACTTAAGGCTGCATCAAAAAGCTGTTAAAAATAATAAACCAATTCAATAAGATTGCAGAAAGTCAACAGGCAAAAATCATTAGCATTTCTATACAATAAAAATCTGAAAAGAAATTAAGAAAACAATTCCATTTACAATCCTACCAAAAAAATACTTAGGAATAAGTTTAACCAAAGACCAAAAATTACAAAACATTGATAAAATAAATTGAAGGAGGAAGCAGAGCAAGATAAGCAAATTGCCCTCCAGCAATTGCCCACACAGAGGAATATCAAGTTGAACAACTATCCATGCAAGACATTAGCTTCATACAAACTAAAAAAAAAAAAAAAATCAGGTGAGAGATTACAGTACCTGATTTTAGCATAACAAGAAAGAACACATTGAAGAGGGTTGGAAGAACAGTCTCACATTACCCCTCCCTCATTCCCAGGAGGCCCAGCACAGAGAGAGACTCCTTCCACTTGGGGGAAAGAGAAGGAAGAAAAGTGGTGGATTTTGCATCATTTCCCAGAGAATTCTCCCTTAAGTGCATCGTGGCTGAGTATCTAGGAGTCTGCAAGAGTCACAACATAACTAGGCTTAGGGTGCCCTCTAGTGCTAAAATAGCTGCAGTGACCACAGTCTTAGTTAACATAACAGTCCCCTTTGATTTTTGGAAAGCCCTCTGAAAAAGGACCAGTACAAACAAGACCAACGTGTCGAGCTGGGAAAAAAATGCCTAATTCTTCAATGTCCAGACAGCAACAACATTCAAAAGCACCAAGAGCATCCAGGATAAAATGACCTCACTAAAAGAACTAAAGAAGACATCAGTAGAAAATCCTGGAGTGATGACGTGCACCCTCTAACACAAGAAGAAATTCAGAAATCTATCACAGAAATTTTACAAAGAAATTAAAATAATTTTTTAAAATATGGAACTGAAAAATTCAATTGACAAACTGAAAATACATCAGAATGTCTCAATAACAGAATTGATCAAGTAGAAGAAAGAATTAGTGACCTAAAAGACAAGCTATTTGAAAAAAATACAGACAGAGAAAAAAAGCAAAAGGATGAAAAAGAATAAAGTACACCTACAAGATCTATAAATTAGACTCAAAAGGGAATATTTAAGAGTTATTGGCCTCAAAAAAGATGTAGAGAGAAATCAGGGGAGAAAATTCATTCAAAGAAATAATTTTTTAAAAAACTTTCCAAACAAAGAGAAAGATATAAATATCCAGGTAAAAGAAGTCAAAGAATAACAAGAAGATTTCACCCAAATAAAACTACCTCAAGACCTCTCTTTCTTTATTCAACAAATATTTATTGAGTGCTCAACTTGAGCCAGATACGGTTCTTAGACCAGGGAATCAGTAATTAACAGACACAAATAATTGCCTTTATGAAGCTCATATTCTAGTGGAAATACACTACAATTAATCAACAAGATATATATATATACATGTATATACATACATATATATATACGTGTGTGTATATATATATATCAGATAATGATAAATACTATGAAAAAGAATAATGCAGGAAACAGGGAATAGAAACATTCCAAAATGGGTTTTGTCATTTTAAATAAGGTTCTCAGGGAAGATTTTCTCAGACAAACAAAAGTTGGGGAAATCTATTACAAACAGACCTGTCTTATAAGAAATGCTAAAAGTTTTTTAATCCAAAAAAAATGATGCTACTAACATGCAACAATAAATCATCTGAAGACATAAAACTCATTGATAAAAGTAAGTACACAGACAAATTCAGAATACTCTATTACTGTAATTGTGGTTATAAACCACATATATCTTTAGTATGAAGACTAAAAAATAAATGTCTCAAAATCATAATAATTAGAACAATTTGTTAACAGGCAATATAAAAGACAGAAGACAACAAAAAGTCAAAAGAGTAAGGAGGGATGAAGTTGAAGTGTAGAATTTTTTTCTTTATATACATAAAAGAAAGCAATTGCTCTTTTCTTTGCGATCAAAGTTATATTTTTACTAGTTTAAAATAACATACTATAAGATGTTATTTGCAAGCCTCATACTAACCACAAAGCAAAAATCTATAATAGATATGCTAAAAATAAAAAGCAAGAAGTAAAACATACTACTAAAGAAAATCGTTTACTCAGGAAGGCAGAAGGGCAAAAAAGGAAGGGAGGGAGGGCAGAAGCACTTACAAAACAACCAGAAAACAAATAGCAAAAAGGCATTAGTAAGTTCTTACCTGACAATAAAAATAGTGAATGTACATACACTAAAATCTCCAATTAGAAGACATAGAGTAGCTGAATGGACTTAGAATAAAAAAAGAAAGATCCCATATATGGCCTACAATAAACTCACTTCACATATAAAGATACAGAGAGACTGAAAGTGAAGGGATGGAAAAAATATTCCACACAAACAGAAACAAAAAATACAGCAAGTAGTTATACTTATATCAGATAAAATAGATTTCAAGTAAAAAATACCGTAGAAAGGGATAAAGAAGTCATTACATAATAATAATGAGGTCAATTCAGTAAGAAAATGTAACAATTATAAATATATATGCCACCAACATCAGAGTACTCAAACATATAAAGCAAATATTCATACATCTAAAGACAGAGATAGACTGTAATACTAGTAGAGGACTTCAGCAACACTTTTTTGGCAATATACAGATCATCCAGACAGAAATCAACAAAAGAAACATGAGAATTAGACTACACTCTAGAGCAGATTTACCTGAGATTTATACATTTCATCCAACTACTGAAGAGTACAGATTCTTCTCATCAGCACAGGGAGTACTCTGCAAGATAGACTGTATATTACGCCATGAAACAAGTCTTGACAAATTCAAAAAAATTTGAAATCATGTCAAATATCTGTTCTGACCAACATAGAAAAACAAACTAGAAATCAATAATAAGATAAACTTTGGAAACTACACAAATACAAGGAAATTAGATGACATGATTCTAAACAACCAATAAGTCAATAAAGAATTTAAGAATGAAGTTTTAAAATGTCTGGAAATAAATAAAAGTGGAAACACAACATACAAAAACCTGTGAGACACAGCAAAGGCAGTACTAAGAGGGAAGCTGATAGCACTAAATACCTATATCAGAAAAGTAGACAAACTTCAAATAACCTAATGATGAATTAGAAAATAAAAAACAAATCAAACCCAACATTAGTAGGAGGCAAGAAATAATAAAAGATCAGAACAGAAATAAATGAAATTGAAACCAAAAAAATACAGAAGATCAATGAAATGAAAAGTTGGTTTATTGAAAAGATACTGAAAAACCTTTAGCTAGACTAAGAAAATAAGAGAGAAGACCTAAATAAATAAAATCAGATATGAAAAAGGAGACATTACAACTGATACCAAAGAAATTCAAAGGATTATTAGAGGCTACCGTGAGAAACTACATGCCAATAATTTGAAGAGCCTAGAAGAAATGGATAAATTCTGACACATACAACCTACCAATATTGAGCCATGAAGAAATAGAAAACTTGAACAGACCAATAATGAGTAACAAGATCAAAGCAGTAATAAAAAGTTTCCCATCAAAGAAAAGCCCAGAATCAGATGGCTTCACTGCTAAATTCTACCAATTGTTTAAAGAATAGACAACAATTAAATTCAAACTATTCCAAAAAATTGAAGAGCAGGGAATACTTCCAAACTCATTCTATGAGCCCAGCATTGCCTTGACACTAAAGCCAGATGAAGATACAAAAACAAACAAATGAACCAAAATCCTCTATAGGCCAACGTCTATGATAATCATAGATGCAAAATCCTCAACAAAATACTGGCAAAGCAATTTCAACAACACATTAAAAAGATCATTCACCATTACTAAGTGGGATTCACAAATTAATGAAAGTGATACATCACATTACTAGAATCAAGGACCAAAACCATATGATGATTTTAATAGATGACAAAAAAGTATTCAATAAAATTCAGCATCTCTTTATGATAAAAAAAAACTCTCAACAAATTAGTTATGAAAGGGAAATACTTTAAAATAATAAAGGCCATATGTGACAAATATGACCCTAGACCATATGACCCAAACCCATAGCATCATACTGAATGGGGAAAATCTAAAAGCCTTTTCTCTAACATCTGGAATAAGCCAAGGATGCTCACTTTCACCACTTCTACTCAACAATATACTAGAAGTCCTAGCCAGAGCAATTAGACAAGATAAACAAACAAACAGTACCCAAATTGGAAAGGAAGAAGTCAAATTCTCGTGGTTTGCAGATTATATAATTTTATATTTAGAAAAACCTAAAGACTATATCAATTAAATCTATTAGAACTGGTCAAAAATTTCAGTAAAGTTGCAGGATACAAAACAAACATGTGAAAATCAATAGCATTTCTATATTCCAGCAGTGAACAATCTGAAAAAGAAATTAAGAAATCAATACCATCTATAATAGCTACCAAAAAAAAAAATGCCTGGGAATAAACTTAGCAAAAGAAGTGAAAGATCTCTACAGTGAAAACTGTGAAACACTGATGAGAGAAATTGCAGAGGACACCAAAAAATAGGAAAAATGTCCCATGTTCATGAATTAATATAATATTGTTAAAATGTCCATACTATCCAGTTATCTACAGATTCAATGTAATCCCTATCAAAACACTAATGAGATTCCTAACAGAAGTAGAAAAAACAATCCTCAAATTTGAATGGAACCACAAAAGATTCCAAATTACCAAAGCAACCCTGAGCAAAAATAACAAAGCTGGAAGAATCACACTACTTGACTTCAAAATATACTACAAAGATATATCCAAACATAAATTTATCCACAAATCAAAATAGGATGATACTCATAAAAACAAATACATAGACCAAAGAAATGGAATTGAAAATCTAGAAATAAATTCCAGGGCCAGATGGCAAATAGTAACAGCTCTGGTCTGCAGCTCCCAGCGAGACCAACACAGAAAGTGGGTGATTTCTGCATTTCCAACTGAGGTACGCACTTCATCTTATTGGGACTGGTTAGACAGTGGGTGCAGCCCATGGAGGGTGAGCCAAAGCAGGGTGGAGCGTCATCTTCCCTGGGAAGTGCAAGGGGTCAGGGAACCCTCTCCCCTAGCCAAGAGAAGCCATGAGGGACTGTGCTTTGAGGAATGGTGCATTCCAGCCCAGATACTATGCTTTTCCCACAGCCTTCGCCACCTGCAGACCAGGACATTCAGTTGGGTGCCTACACGACCAGGGCCCTGAGTTTCGGTCCAAAACTGGGCAGCCATTTGGACACACACCAAGCTAGCTGCAGGAGCTTTTTTTTTCATAACCCAGTGGCCCCTGGAACGCCAGTGAGAGAGAACTGTTTATTCTCCTGGAAATGGGGCTGAAGTCAGGGAGCTGAGTGGTCTTGATCAGCGGATCCCACCCCAACAGAGCCCAGCAAACTAAGATCCACTGGCTTGAAATTCTCACTGCCAGCACAGCAGTCTGAAGTCAACCTGGGATGCTTGAGCTTGGTGGGGGGAGGGGCAGTCACCATTACTGAGGCTTGAGTAGGTGGTTTTCCCCTCAAAGTATAAAGCCACCGGAAAGTTTGGACTGGGCAGAGCCCACCACAGTGCCACAAAGCAACTGTAGCCAGATGGCCTCTCTAGATTCTTTCTCTCTGGGGAGGGCATCTCTGAAAGAAAGGCAGCAACCCCAGTCAGGGGCTTATAGATAAAACTCCCATCTCCCTGAGACAGAGCACCTGTGGGAAGGGGCAGCTGTGGGCACAGCTTCGGCAGACTTAAACATTCCTGCCTGCCAGCTCTGAAGAGAGCAACAGATCTCCCAGCACAATGCTCAAGCTCTGCTTAGGGACAGACTGCCTCCTCAAGTGGGTCCCTGACCCCCATGACTCCTTACAGGGAGACACGTCATGTAAGGAGGTTCCTCAAAAAATTCAAACAGAACTACGATTTGTTCCAGAAATTCCACTTCTGGGTATATATCTGATGGAAATAAAATCACTATATGTAATAATAATGTATTGTATACTTGAAAATTGCTAAGAAACTAGATCTTAAATGTTCACACTACAAAAAAATGATAAGTATGTGAGATGATGAATATGTTAACAAGCTTGACTTAATCACTTCACAATATATGCGCTCTTTTGGTTACCCTGTCTATAGAATATCTTTTTTATCCCCTTTTCTTTCAGCCTATATGTGTCCTTAAGGCTTAAGTGAGTCTTGTGGACAACATATTGTTGGATCTTCTTTTTATTATTATTATTCACTTAGTCCATTTTGTGCTGCTATAAAGGAATATCTGAGGCTGCGTAATTTATAAAGAAAAAAGGTTTATTTGGCTTACAGTTGTGGATGTCTGCAAAATGCAAGATGAGGCATCTGTATCTGGTGAAGGCCTCAGGCTGCTTCTACTCGTGGTAAGAGGTGAAGGGGAACTGGCATACGCAGAGATCACACAGAGAGGGGTGAAGCATCAGGTTCTTTTTAACAACCAGCTCTCTTGGGAACTAACACAGTGAGAACTCACTCACTCCTAAGGGAGGACGTTGATATACTCATGAGAGATCTGCTCCCATGACCCAAACACCTCCCACTAGACCTTGCCTCCCAACAACTGGGATTAAATTTCAACATGAGGTTTGGTAGTGACAAACATCCATATCATAGCATCCATTTTGCCACATTGGTGTCTTCTTTGTTTTAATTGACAAATTAAAAAAATAAAGCTAGTTAACATATTTATCACCACTCATACTTACCATTTTTGCGGTGAGAACATTTATTCTCTTAGCAATCCTCAAGTATACAAAACCTTTATTAACTGTAGTCACCATGATGTACAATAGATCTCCAGAAACTATTCCTTCCATCTAATTGAAACTTTGTAAACTTTGATACACATCCCCCCAATCCCTGGTAACCACCATTCTGCTCTCTGCTTATATGACTTTAACATTTTAGGTTTCTACATGTCAGTGACATCATGTCGTATTTGTCTTTCTATGCCTGGCTTATTTCACTTAACATAATGTCCTCCAGGTTCATCGATGTTGTCACAAATGCAGTATTTTATTCTTTTTTAAGACTTAATGGTATTCCATTGTGTACATATACCACATTTTTGTTGTACAGTCATCTGTTGATGGACGTAAGTTGATTCTATATTTGGCTATTGTTATTAATGCTATAATATAATGACCACGAAAGTGCAGATATAGCTTCAATATTCTGGCTTCATTTTCTTTGGATATATACCCAGTAGAAGAATTGCCTGATTATATGATAGTTCTATTAACTCTGTTCTTTCTATTGGAAAAATAATCCATCTGCACTTAAAGTAACTATTGATAGGGAAGGACTTACTATTGCCATTTGTTTTTTCTGACTGTTTTATAGTTCCTCTGTACCTTTTTCCTCTCTGCTGTCTTCCTTTGTGATTTGTTGCTTGTTTGTTTTTAGTGGTATGCTTTGATTCCTTCTCTTTATCTTTTGTGCATTTACTAGAGATTTTTTTCTTTGGGTGGTTACTAGAGGTTATCATGAGCCTTATATAAAATATCTGTAGTTATAGCATTCTATTTTAAGCTGAAAAAAACTTCAAACACATACAGAAACCCTATACTTTCATTGTTCCCCTACCCTGACACATTTTATTCTATTGATGTCACACTTTACATCTTTTTACATTGCATATTACTGACAAATTCTTATAGCTGTAGTTATTGTAATACTTTTGTCTAACTTTTCTACTGGAGTTAAAAGTGATTTGTACATCCCTATTATAGTTTTAGAGTATCTGAATTTGACTATATACTTACCTTTACCAGTGAGTTTTAGACTTTCATATGTGTTCATGTCATGACATCATCCTTTTGTTTCAACTCAAAAAACTCCCTTAACATATCTTGTAAAGCAGGTGATGATGAAATTCCCTCAGCTTTTGTTAGTCTAGAAATGTCTTTATCTCTCTTTCATTTGTGAAGGACAGCTTTGCTGGGTACAGTATTATTGTTTGGCAGGTTTTTCTTCTTTTAGCACTTCATCCTAGCTTACAAGGTTTCTGCTGAAAAGTCTACTGGTAACCTGATGAGAGTTCCCTAGTATCTCTTTTCTCTTGTTGCTTTCAAGACTCTCTGACTTTTCACAGTTTTGTTATAGTATGTCTTAGAGTATTTTAAGGTTTTTAGGATTTTTTTGAACACATTAATCTGGAAGTCCATATCCGTTCCAATATTTGGAATGTTTACAGCTAGTATTTTTAAAATAAGACTTCTGTCTCACCCTGTTCCTTCTGAAAATCCCATAATTCATATGCTCATTTGCTTGATGGTGCTTTCCTCACTCTTATGCATTCTTTACTCTTTTAGATTCTCCTTTCTGTTTCTCTAATTGACTAATATCAAATGACCTGTCTTTGAGTTAGCCAACTCTTTCAATTCTTCTCTTGAAGTTTTCGATTGAATTTTTCAGTTCTATCATTATTCAGATGGTCCTCCACTTATGACAGTTTGACTTATGATTTTTTTTACTTTAAGATGGTGCAAAAGTGATAGGCTTTCAGTAGAAAGTGGTACAGTACCCTCTCACAATGCTGGACAGTAGCAGCAAGCCATAGCTTCCATTTAGCCACATGATCACAAGGGGAAACAATCAATACCCCTACAGTGCACTGTGTTGCCAGATGATTTTGCCCAACCATAGACTAATGTCCTTTAGGGCAACTATAGGCACAATTAAGATAGGTTAGGTTAATTTATGACATTTGATAGATTAGGTATATTGGATGCATTTTTGACTTATTATTTTTCGATTGACAATGGGTTTATCACGACATAACCCCATTGTATATCAGGAAGTGTCTGTATTCTTCAGCTCCAGTATTTCTGCTTGGTTCTTTTATATTATTTTGACTTCTAGTCTCATTTTGTTCATGCACTCTTTCCTTGATTGTTTTAGTTTTTTATCATTGTTCTCTTGAATCCCATAGAACTTCTTTAGGGTTATTTTAAATTCGTTTTCAGGCAATTCATAGATCTCTGTTTCTGGGGTGAGTTGCTAAAGCTTTACTGTTTTCCTTGAGTGGTTCATATTTGCCTGATTCCTCATTATTTGTGTAGCCTTGCACTGGTGTCTGTGCATTTAAAGGAGCAAATACCTATTCCTGTCTTTATACATGGTTTCAGCAGGTGAAGATCTTCTCCTGTTGAGTCGCTGGGCTGATAGGATTGCCAGAATCATGGTAAATTGGGGTTGGAGCTGAGTCACATGACTGCTTCTGGGTTCACAGTTACCAGGGGCTCAAGCAGGCATGGATCCTATGCAGTCACTGGGTAGACTGAACTGCCTTCAGGACCTTGGTCAGTAGGGCTGGTGCAAAGATGTGGGTCTGCTTCAGGGTTTCCAGATGGCAGGCCTGTTACAAGGTATGCAGATGGGTGTAGCTTCCTCCAGGTGTCCCTGGGAGAACTTCCACTGTGTGACTGGGTGGGTCCCTTGGCAGGTGGTGCTAGTCTCATACCATGGCTGACAGGAACTCAATAACAGGGATGATTCAGCATCCACGGCTGAGACCAATGTCTCCAGGCCCGCCTCTGGACACATGGGCTTGTGTGTCTCCCTCCAAGTCTACGGGTAGGCAGAACTGCTCAGGCTGCAGCTGGAGTTAAGTTGCAAGGCCATGTCAGGATCTGCAGTGAGATCCAGGTCAAATGGCCTGCCTACGAAGGCATAGATAGGTATGTCTCCCACCAGGTCCCTGAGTGGGCAGAACTGCTTTCAGACCCAGCTAAGAGGGGTTAGAGCCAAATTACAGGATAATTTCAGAGTCTACAGCTGAGACTAAGGTTGATAAGCCTGTCACCTAAGGCATGAATGGTCATGACTCCTCCCAGGTATCTTGGCAGATGGCTCTGGAGGCAGGACCAGGGCTAAATGAAGTTAGTTGTATCTGAGTCCACAATGGGATGGGTATATTTCTGGGTATGGGTTCTAGATCCAGATGTGGACTCAGGTCTGTCCTCTCAAAATGGCTCTCCTAGATGTTGGGCTCCACCAAGATTTCACAACCTCCTACCTAAATCCCAAAGCTCACCCAAAGGCACTTTCATCCATAGATAGCTGTTTAATTGTTGATGCTGAGGGAATATGATCAGGAGACCACCTACTCTACCCTATTGTTGACCATCACTCCCTCTGATGTTGTTTTGGTGACAATCAGCACTGTAGGCACAGAGCCACCCACTGCCCACCACTTACCATCTAATGGGCCACTTGAAGAATGGCGGTCAGTAAACAAACTGTGTCACTAGCTCTCTGGGGCCTTGTTTGTGATTCTTTAGAAACCCAGACCTCATTGACACCACAGTGCTGTGTATTCTTCACTGACCTGAAATGATCTCTAACCACTCAGATATTTTTTATCTCTTACTCATCCCCCAACACACACACACACACACACACACACACACACACAGAGAGACGGAGAGAGAGAGAGAGAATATGAATCAGAGACAGAGAAAGGGAAAACAAGGCTCTGCCACCTACTAGGCATTAACCAATAGCTTATCTCTCAGCTCCATGGTTTTGCTCCCTTTAAGGATCTTTTCTCCATAAGCTTCCTGAGTTCATGCCCTGCTTCTTCATCTTTCTCCCTTGTTGACTTCAAAACAAAAGCCACCAACTTCCTGCTGGGAAATGGAGGTGGAGAAGAACAGGAATAGGGTTAAGGCAAGGCTGTTCTTCACCACTCCCGAGAGCATGAAAGCACCCTGACCTTGCCCATTTATTTTCTAGGCAGGACTCAGTGGCTTTATCTGTACACAATGACAAAGGTTAATTAATTAACTGCCTCTGGCCTGGTTGCCCTAGCAACTGGCTTTGGTTCATAACTAAATTCTAGCAAGAGGTATTTCTCACAGACTTTTTTGACTTACACTAGAAGAGAAATTGGATAAGAATTTAAAGAGAAAATTAACTGGTTGTAAGAGAAGCTTTTTCTATTCATTAAAATCTTTGAATTTCTATCTTATAACTGTGGTTATGTCCTTATCACTCAAGGTCACAGTAAAAAAGTTTCTGGTTACATGATGTTTTATCAAATTAAAGAAACAAACATCCAGAGGCATTTAAACCAATCTAAAACAGCTCCCACTCCTACCCTCACCCTGACAGAGCTCTGGAAAACCAATATGAACTAAACCAAGGGATCTGCTGTGGGAACAACAACTCATTCATAATTCCCACTGACCAAGCTCAGCCCTGGTCATCAGCACATTGATGCACATTGCAACCAACCAGCCCCAATTCTCTCCTTTATGGAAACCACTCTGTGCCACTGTGGAAACTGTTCATACCTTTTCCAGCCCATTAATTTCTCTGTATTTGAGAGTAACAGCATTTCCATCTCTTAGATTAGATTTTGTTCATTAAATTCTCATCTCACTTCCCAACCTGCCAAATTTTCATCAGTAGAGATCTGGGATTCAGACACCACAACCCATTAAGCACAACATCTTGGAATTTACAATTTTGTTTTACAAAACCCTCCACAGACAGTCTATCTTACATACATTAGCCTAGTAAAAGATTAAATATAAATGGATGCTTTCTAAAGCATTTTAAAGGTATGACTGTTTGCTTAACACTTCAAATACAATTTCCATTTTGAAGAATACTCTTAATCATGCATAATATGCAAAGACTGGAGATCTCAAATTTTTGTTTGTTTGTTTTTAATGATAAGTATTTAATGTAACTATTTGTCAACTTGCTCTTTTAAAAGCTTTTCTTTAAAAGAAAAAACTAGTGAGGGATCAGAGATGAAACATGATGGTTTGGGAGCATGATGTTAGAAGACTTAAAGTAGAAAATTTTGATGATCTCACTGTATTGTGCCAGAAAAGAGGAGTTAAGTGGGAAAGCCTGAACTCTTGGAGGGAAACAATACAGCCCCCTTGTCAATTTTGTTTGCTTGGGTGTGACCTCCATGATCAAAGGAAGGCAGGGCATAGAGACAACGTTAAACAGTTCCAGGGGACAGCCTGACAACATTAAGTCTTATTGGTCAGCCCTCTGACTTCTTTCTTCTAAGCAGAGGGACATCACCTACTGAAGCACTGGGCCAGTGGGACCATACAGAACTGACTGTGTCTGCAGATGCCAGAAGTAGGAAAGCCCCCATCAATGCGAGAGGAGCAGCAAAGGCCTAAGAATAAAAAGTTCTACCCCAACAGCTGAAAAGACAACCCAGAGGTAGGGTGCTGGAGGAAAGTCCCATGCCTACATACCTTGATCCAAATAAGGAAGAGTTTAATCATGGGAAGAAGCAGCTTTAGAGGTTTTACAAATAATCTTTCAGTCTCAGGAAACTAAAGCAGGACTGTCCTCTGAGGAAAGCCATATCCTGGTTTAAATATTTGGGACTTACATTCTAATGCAAAAGCTAATCATGTCAGAGATGAAAAAATTCATATACAATTTCTCACATTTCCTGATCAGGCTGTTCTACTATGTGATTAACACTGTGATGACAATAAAAATGTTTTATTTAGTGGATAATTGTATGTACCGGTATCTACCATTTTCAAATGTCTCCTTTTATTACCCTTGTTCAAGAAAGTCCTAATATTTAAGTGATTTACTGATCACTTAAAATGCCAGCCTCGCCATTAGGAGGTACATTCACTATACGTTGCTTAATTTTATAGTACATTATTTCTTTATAAACAGACACATTACTGTAGAACATTAATTAAACCTTTTCCCCATTATGCACTACATTTTGAAGACAACAGTGTAACCAAGTGTTGCCTTGATAGATATGCCTGTGACTGCATTTCTTGGCTCACAAAGGAAGCAGATTCCCCAAGAAGTAGTGCTACTGGGACTCCAGGATTAGGCAACAGACAGCTATGATTTGTGAAAGACGTACTTAATGAATAATGCATGGCAGATGCGCTTCAACAACCCAATTTGCTGAACTATTTAGCATCAATAACCTAGCTATAATGGAAACAGAAGGCCTTTTAGAGGTAGATTATGAGAAGAGTTTTAATAAAATGATATCACTCCAATCATGTGCATAACATTTGCATTTAGTAGAAGCTGATGTTTAGATTGGTATAAAAAGAAAACTTCTGCAGCCACCTTTTTGTAAAGCTCTCACTCAGAAATACACTGACATATGAGAGCTGTGCGAGGATCAGCCATTAGGGAAGGATTTGAAGAAACACTGAGCAAGTTCTTCTCCCTGCAAATCACATAGACTGAAAAGGCCACACTCTGATTTCAGAAAATCCTTCTGGTTGAAAAATAATTCGAATGAGCACAAAACTACAAGCAAATTTCCTATTTGCTTTGAGACTGAATGGCAAGTATTACATAAAAATTCCTATGGCATAATATATTTTCTAACATTAATGGAAAAGGGCAAGAGTAGTGTCATAAAACTAATCTTCAGTAAATCATTTGCTAAATGCATTTGAATTACCTATTTCATATTTCCCTGCTGACCCCCTGCTCTCCAAAATCAATATTCAAGAAAAAACTTGCCCTGAGATGCCCTAGAAACCATTAAAATGCTATGTGTGAGCTATCCAATTAGCAATATTTAAATGAAAATTTATCATTTAGTGCTTTCCTATTGATAAGAATGAGAAAGTTATACCCATGTCAACTTTTCTAGTACTAATAGCATATGTAAAAAATAGAACTAAATTTGATAAGAACAGGATTTTACTGTTGCATCAGTAGAATTTATTGAGTGACCAGAGGTGAGTTCAACATTCAATATTAGTAGTTACATAATGACAGGAGAAATTTCCTAGTGCAAAAGACTTGTCTGGACCTCATACCCATAAAGAATGGTCAAAGCCCATCTTCCAAGAGGAACACAATAAAATTCCCGCAAAACCCATCCTTGTATCTCTTGAAGCCTTGAAATCTATATCTCTGAAGCCTAAGAGTTCACTGAGCTGGAGACTGGTTTTAGGGATCCCAACTTCTCATCATAGTAACTTAACTGCTTGGTCAGATGTGAGCTGTTAGGGCCTTAGAGAAAGTCATTATAAACGTAAGACATAGGCTTCTGCTGAGAAGGGAACTGATAAATATTGAGTAGCTACGACCTGCTAGGCCTTGTGCTAGGTAATCCATGCACCGTCAACAATGATTTAAAAAGGTGAATATTGAAGTTGACAAAATAAATGAAGGTAAAATAAATTGAAGAACCAAAGTATGTATTTTTGCAATGCAACTTTGGAGAAAAGAAAGGTAAATTGAAACAAAATAATATAGGGAGGGGCCCTACTAGAACTACACTGTCTGTCTTGGAGAAGGTGCTGAGTGAGCAGGTGGACAGACTCCAGTACCTCATGGCATGCCCCTTGTTAGACACTCTTATAGCATCTTACACCTTTCCTTCCTGGCACTTATCCAGGTTTAAAACCATACACATATTTATATGACTATTTGATTCTCTTTTTTGCTCAGCTATAAGCTCCATGACGGCAGGAACTGCATCCGTGTTCATCTCCTCTGGTTCCCTAACACCAAACACAATTCCTGACACCTAAGAGGTCCTTAGTAAATATTTATTGCTGACAGAAGAAAAGGATGAAGGGAAAAAGGCAAGAGGCCAGGAGCATGGTGAAACTATTAATGTGCATCCTAAGTCTCATACGGCCTGGGAGCTGGGGGGGGGTTAGCCAGCCCAGCCAGCCCTGCCCATTTCCTGCCTTTTCCTGGGGCAGGGAGGGATAAACTGGTAATGAGGAGGGCTGACAACACATCTGCTCCACTTGCCCTGAAAATCCATTTGTGTGGCCACCCTTGAGGGTGCTCTGGATAAGCCAGAATCTCCCTAATGGGATTTCTTCCAGTGTTTGTCCTAGTTTTCTTTGAGGTAAAACCAGAGAGCAGGCAGGATCTGAGAAAACGTTAATAATTTGCATTGATGTAAAACTCTGACCACATTTATGTAAGCTTTATCTGCCCAACCAAGGGAACTACAAACTACTCGGTCAAGTTAGCGGTATGGTGCTTTCCCCCAGTCAGCAGTTCTGTGTTAACATAGATGTCTGTGGATCACCAAGTCCACTGTACAATGGTTTCACTACTGTCATAGAATTTCTTTCTGCCACATTGCCTTTCCTCTTCTCTTATTTCCTATGGACTCTGCTGTGAGCTAACTTCCTCTAGCCCCACTCGTAACTCCTCCAGGGCTGTCCCCTAGTTTATACCACTCCCACTGTGATGTTAGCACCTGCTGCTGGGAGAGGAGGTGATTCTAAATATGCTGACTGGCATACAAGGCTTAGCAAGCTACCAAGGCTGCCATGTCTGCACCATGTCAATCCTGCTTATGTGCTCAAAGGATTCCTAGAGCAGGCTAGTTACAGTCCAAAAGCTGAAATCCTGTGTTTACAACAGACTGAAAGGGATGTCCTAGTCACACTCCGGCATCAGTTGTCCCTGAGCTCTCTCTCTCCTGTCAAGTTTAGAGGGCCAGTTGAAAAGCTGCTGCCAGTGGCTTCCCTGCCAGGGCGGCTAAGTAGCGTGACAGTTTAGATACTCCAAAAAGCCCACGCCACTGGCACAAAGACAATCTTTCTGGGAAACAAACAGCAAGAGACTGCAAAAATGCTGGCAGCTGACACCCATGGTCCTTCACGTATCTACTGACTGCAGAGCAGGGTTTAAAAAGGAAGAAAGCATGCTGGAAAGTCTATCTGCTCCACCTTTTAAAGTAAAAATAAAACCTGTTCATGTCAAGCAGACACAGAGTACTGACACCACAGAATTCTAGCACCTAGCTGCCTCATCCACCAATACAATTTGCAAGTGGATTACTAGGAATTAAGAGACCAACTTCAAACTGAACTCCCATTCCAGAAGCATTGGTTTGGGTAGACAGAAAGAGAACTGCAGATATAACCACTAAAAAGGGTAATGATTCTCCTTTATCGAGCCTTGGGTATTTTCATCAAAAAGACCACTGGGTGGGAGAACTCTCAGGTAGGATTCAGACAGAGACCCTCCTCAGCACTGGAGGCAGAGCTGTGCCAGGAGAACATATAGACTGTGTAAATATGCTCTGTTACATCTGATGTGTAGCCTTGTGTTTTCTCCATGAGTTCCAAGAGGTAGGACTAGTGCCAAAGGGCAGAAACTACAAAAGAACAGATTTGGGTTTAATAAAAGCAGGAACTAAAGAGCAGCCTAGACACAGCGTTGTCACCTGCTAGTGGGAATGAGTTCTCTGCCAGTGGATGCCCAATCCCTTCTCACAGATAAGTGAGGAATCGTGACTCTTGTAATGGACTAAGTGTTTGTGTCTCCCAAAAATTCCCAGCCTCCAGAACTGTGAGAAATAAATGGCTGCTGTTTAAGCCACCTCATCTATGGTATTTTGTTATAGCAGTCTGAACTAAGACAGCTCTTGAAGTCTAAAGAGGCTAGACAGGGTGCAAACATACCCTTCTGGTATTTCCCCCAAAGGAAATACATCCAAAGGCAACACCTTAACAGAAACCATAATCAGAAAGTTTATCATTGTCCCAAAGAGTCATCTATCTGAAAGAGAAGATAAACAAATGCACCCTAAAGAAACAGACATAGAAGAGAGAAACCCTGTTTTAAAACAAAGAAAAGAAGAAATTGATTTTAAAGTAAAGGATGAGAAGCAAAGCCTTAAGAAGCTCCTGAGGTGACCAGTAGACAGACAGCCACGGTACCTAGAGATTTTAGGGCCAAATTTGAGTGCATGGCCAGGAGATTTCAAATGTAGACTGGAACAACTTCCTCCTAGGGTATTACAGAAGGTGTTCAAGCTTTGGATGAGTGGTTGGACTACATCAGGAGTTAGGGGCTGGGACTGCTAAACTCTCAAATTACACATCATATTTTGTGAGTATGTGTCGATGTACATTTTCTGGAGAGAGGTGACAGCTTTTTATCAGATTCTAAAAACGTACATAGCACTGTTTTAGATAAACTCCAGAGCATCTTCGAATTCAATCTACATGTTTAATATCAAATATTTGGAGATGAATCACTTTTTTACTTGACATTATATGATGACAGTTTAAAGATGATAACCAGTATTAAACCTGACTTTTTCTGGGCCCGAGAGTAAAAGAATAAATTTTCCTTCTACTGAATAATTGTACTTCAGGTAATACTGGGTTTTGTAGTCATTTTATGGAGCCCTGGGAATGTAAACATACCACAGTGTCTACATAATATGCCCAGTCTAAAGAGGGAGATGTATACAGTATCTATAGTGTCTATTTGTCCTTCACCTCTCCAACCTCCCTTCCCTCTTCTGGCAACTGCCTTAATGTTTGCCTGAGGATCCACCCCCTCCCATTCTCAGATAATATGATCTGGGTAGGGCCAATCGTCAGTTCTGGGGGTGAACCTCTTTCAGTCAGAGTATTACCTTCCTGGCCACAATGAGCAGTGTAGGGCAGGCTGGTAACCTCGTTCAGTCTGGGCCTGGTGGCTGTCAGGGCATTTCCTGGGAACATTGGGACAAGACTCTAACTTTTTTTATCCTGGATTTAAATCTCTGAGTTGCTGACAGGCACCCAGTAACTTTGTGAGGTCCCAAAATAGAGCCAACATTGAAGAAACAGATCCAATAAATGGGTATCAAGAACCCAGTTCTGGGTTGTATAGTTTTAGCCATGAATTCAGGTACAGTTGAGGCTGTATCACATATGACTCATATGTACCAGTAAATTCTCTCTTTTTAACAACACAAGCCAGTTTAGGTTGGGTTTTCAGTCACTTGCAACCGAAGGAATCCTGACTAAACTAGCAGTTGAAAATGCAGCACTATAGTTTGACAGTTACCTTTTAGAGTCCCCATAAAATAAACTTCTGTCAATTAATACGACTTCCCCTATGCACACCTGTTGTGCATCTTTCTTCATAGAAAGGTTCCTTTTATTTGCTTTCCCCTCCCCTGTATCTTTGTTTCCTCTTCCCTCTTTTAAAGTACATCCAAGATAACATAAATTCCCTTGAGGACTCATATTTCCATTTAAAACATGCTCTGAAATGCAATCAGCCCTTGAAATCATTTCACAGAAACCTTAACAAGGCAAAGCAGCAAAAGGAATGTAAAATGTAATATAGCCACGGTTTTTGAACAGGGGTATTAAGGCCTAATGAGGAAACAGAACTCCTTCCAGTTTCATTTATCCTAAGAAACTAAAATCAGTGTAAAAGCTAATGTCACTCTTTTCACAGAAATAAATTAATTTTTTCATGGAGAAAAAATATGGGCTCTAAAGGCTGAGACTTAATCTTCTGTTTGTTATTTGTGAAATTATAATTCAAATGGCAATTAGCAAGTGACTAGAAACCAAACCTTGATCCCAGAAGACTTGAAGGCTATTGATAACAGAGACAGAAATAAAACAGGCAAATTAACACTTTGCCTGATATGTTCAGTGAGCTTGTGAATACTTGGCAAACCACTATTTAGCACAGTCCTTTCTATAATTATTTACACCACATGCAACATTATGGTGGTAAGCTAGACACACATAGTTACACCTAATTTGAAATTAGACAATTAATCAATCAATAAAACTACTTGCCTAATAGGGAAAGTTTTATTGTAAAGTGTTTACTTCAATTGAAATAGTAGCAAAAGAAGCTCAGAATTGATAACACAGAATTCTACGTATCATAAAATTTAAAATAAGAATAGCAATTACTCGATAAAGTAGCTGTTAGTACCAGAAAAATTTTAGACAGCCTTTTTAACATGTCATTAACCCAAATAGTTCACAAGAAAGCGAATCTATGTAAACCTCTACATATCTAACAATTTACCTCAGTTGGAATATTTTCCCAGACTGACTTATTTACTGTCATTCTAGAAGTAAATAAAAACATATCACTAGAATGGGTTCTCTGATTTTCTCAGGTTTATCTAGAGGCACTTATTCAGATAGAATAAGAGTTCATTCATCCCGCTAAATTAAACCCAAACTTACATGGTTTTCTAAACTTCTTTAGTTCTAAAAGTTTTCTTTTATGCTACATTTAATTACAGAACTTTTCAATCATAAAATTATCCCACCATCACTTTAAAAAGACCAGTTCAGAGGAACATTGGTCAAACCCTATGGCTCAAAGCTTTCAAAAATTGGCAAATCGTGGTATTAGATTTTACAACATCTTTTCTCTCCCCACTTCCTGTGAATTCTGAAGCATTCAAGTTGAGTTCGAACTCATTTAGTTTTAAGACATCTTTATGACAGCTGTTGGGATACTTGAACAGCCATACCTTCTGATAAGGAGAGCAACATGTACACAGAGACTCTATTTCCATAGAAATGCATTGAGCTGTATTGTTCTTGGAGCCAAGTTCTGCCTGATTGAAGGCTCAGGGCCCTTCGAGTCAGCTAAGTCAAAATACAATGGCTGGAAGTCATCATTTCAAGTCTTTAAAAGATGCTCAGTTGTGGTCAGACTAAGTACAAAGGCTTATGAAACACTAGACAAAAACACAAGCCATTCTTCACATGGCTTACAAATTTATAGCCTATAAAAGAATATAAACTAACCACTTGAAATTTGAGATGGCAGTGGAAATGGGATATTGGGGAAAGGCAATGCAAAAGCATTCCCAAAACACTGTAAGCACTTAAAGTATAAAATATGCTAATATACAAAAATAATATTTTATAAACAAGTTTTCATTACTAAAATAAAAGGAAAATAAAAAGGAAAGTAAATTTGGAGCCTAAAACACAGTTCCAATAAAATTATTTCATTTTTAAGTATATACATTCTTTAAGTAGTTTGTTCCATGTAATAATACTCAAAAGTAAAATCATCTTTTCTAGAAAATAGTAATAGCTAATTAAAGCTACCAAGTCACACATCTGGAGCATGAATTATTAATGACCTTAAGAGTTGGTAGTAAGCTAACATAAAAGGCAGCTTAGTACTGTAAAATACTATAGAAATAGGAGAATCAATGGAGGGAAAACTAGCCCTCTTGAGGGAAAGAAATAGTCTCTATAATTGTGTCTCAAATATTCATAAAGCAAGAAAACTAGACATTACTGGTAAACCCAACAACCAGCCATAAAAGTTCCATTAATGAACATTATTGATGCAGTTAACTACTAGATAGAGTAACTGTTGTATCATCAACACAAGAGATACAGGTTTCACTTTAGATTGGTATTAAACATTTAAAATGTTTGTTAAAAGGACTAATTTTTCAAGCATCTTAAAATGGTAACTAGCAGGTGAACCAAAATATCAAGGCTAGCTCTCAGTCGCAAGTACTTAACCCCAAAATTCCCATCTGGAACATCCTTTAGAACCAGCGCTCCCCATAAAAAAAAAAAAATTTACCTTTACCAGCACAGAAAGAGATATGCAAGAGCCAAGCATGCAGTAAAACAGGACAATCTGGAACCAACAGGCAAAAAACAGCTGTCTTTCATCGCTGCCCACCTTCCAGAAAGTTCTCATTTGTATGGATTTGTCAGCAGTTCCCATTTATCAACTCAGCAGTGCAGAAGAAGAGAAATTCATCACCCAGGTTCTGACATGTACTGTTTCCAAGTTTTCAACCACAGTGTGCTTCTGTGGCTCTCTTAGTTGAAAAACTTTGAGAAAATTGAAATAGTTAACTATATTTAGAAACTTCTAACAGGTCATTCATAAAGATAATAGCAAGAAAAAAGAAAATTCTAATGTTATTGTATGCCCATGCTTCAATTCAGTCAGCCAGTCTTCTTGGAGAATCTTTTTTTCCAGATATTGAGTTCAGTAAGTTGCTACCCACTATAGCCCTATTTTTACCCCACCCATTCTGTGGGTGTTAAGATAAGGGATAAAACTTTTTCCTTCGTGTGTGTTTAACTTCTCTAATTAATGAAGGTCCTCAGGTTCTACAATCTAAGGAACTGAAAACTCAGATATCCTTGAGAACCAAAGCAATTATTTTCTGCCCATATAGAAAAATACTATTTAACTCAACTGTAAAAGAGTAAAAACATTTAGTTAGTGCTTCCTATGTGTCAGACACTGTATTGACAAGAGATATAATAAATGACAACACAGAAAACTCTAATCACAGATAATTCTAAAAGTTTTCTTTATCTGAAGTAGCAACCTAAACATGAATGAATTTTCTTTTCCAGATCTATGAATGTTGGTGGGAGTTCTTATCTTCCCTTGATTCGTCCAATTCCGGTACAGAGCTTCGTAGTCTGTGGCATAACTAAAAAACAAAAGAAGGGAAGCAAAGTAACAAGATTCCATAAATCACTACCCATCATCTCTCCCTGGAAACATCTCATCTTGAACTTTATCCACTGGAGATAATATTGTATTGGAGAAGGACCAGCTAGCCTGAGGCAAAACTCCCAAAATCATGGGGTTTATTTTCAGAGCTCTATACACTTCTCCTTTCAGCTTCTCTTTTTTGCTCTATACCAGCATATAGCACAATATCTGGCCCAGAAGAAGTATTCGATAAATATTGATGGCATCAACTAATTGATTAATTAATTGGTTGATTATATTCTTGGATTCCTTGGCCACCATCAGCCAAGTTCTACACCATCAATGTAACAAGGTCCCTGTCCTTGAGAGTCTTATCACAGCTAGTCACCTAAGAAAGTAATCTCAGATGTAATTAAAATGCTAACAGCAGGGAGTAGGTACTCAAACTTGAATATCCCCATATAGGTAAATCATATCAACAACTATTTATCTGAGAGCTCCTATAAGTACAATGAATCCCCAGGATTAAAATTTCAGACATTATCAAAAGCCGAGGCCAGGAAAATTTCTCAGATCATATAACATCTGCCCCTCATCAATGTGGCCATGCTCAGAGCCAAGGCCTGCGACCGCTGCTGGAGAAAGGAAGAGGAGGAAATAGACTGCATCCCAGTGAGCCAATCTTTAGCTTTATATATTTTCTATGTTCCTCATTACTACAAAATGAATCTGAAATAGATGGTGCAAAAATCATTTAAAAATGTATCGTGAGACCCACCCAAGAACAGTGAAAATACGGTAGTCTCTTATTAGCACATATGCTATTTACATAGAATTTACATAGAGGCATACTACTATACTGGTTAGCAGCACAGACTCTGGAAGTCTTACTAGTTGTGGTGTTGGACAAGTTGTTTTACCAGTGTGACTCAGTTTTCTCATCTTGTAGAGAATAAAACACCGTCCTCATAGAATGTGATGACAAAGAACTATGCCTGGCACAAAATGAATACTTCATAAGCAACAACTTCTATAACTTGTAGAAGCTGGTTGACATAAGTTCAAGTATTCATCAACAAATAGGAATTTTACAAGGAAATGGCCCTCTCAGCACCCCTAAAATACACTGCCAAGTAAATCAATCTCTCTACCCAGGAATGATACTTAAATTGCTGTCCTGCCAATTGGTAGATAGCCTCTGCCTCACGTTTATCTAGCACCTCCCTTCAATCCTCTCTCTAAGAGCTCTCCAGGTATCCACACAGTCCAGCACCAAAGGACTGATTCCTGACACTGGCCCAGCCAGAAGCCTCCAAGATCTTACTCCAGGGCTACAGCCAGTGTGCCAGACCAGCATATGCCATTCGTTATGGGTAGAATTGGATCTCCCAAAAACAGTAAGTCAAAACCCTAGCCCCCGGTACCTCAGAGTATAAACTTATTTGGAAACAAGGTTTCCACAGAGATAATTCTGTTAAAATGAGGTCATTCATGTGAGCCCTAATCTAACATGACTTGTATCCTTATAAAAAGGGAGAATTTGCACACAGAGACACGTATGCACACAGGTAGAACACCATGAGAAGATAAAGAAAGATATCAGGATGATACATCTACAAGCCAAGAAATGCCAAAGATTGCCAGCAAACCACAAGAAACTAGGCAAGAGGCTTGGAACAGAGTCTGTCTCACAGCCTCAGCAGGAACCTACCCTCCTGACACCTTGATCTTGGGTATCAAGCATCCGGCACTGGGAGACAATAAACTTCAGTTCTTTAAAACATCTGTTCATTGGTACTTTGTTATCAGCAAACCAATACTACACTTTTTTTTTTTTTTTTTTTTTTTTTTTTTTTTTTTTTTTTTTTTTGAGATGGAGTTTTGCTCTTGTCACCCAGGCTGGAGTGCAATGACACAATCTCAGCTCACTGCAACCTCTGCCTCCCAGGTTCATGCGATTATTCTGCTTCAGCCTCCCAAGTAGCTGGGATTACAAGCGTGCGCCACTACGCCCAACTAATTTTTGTATTTTTAGTAGAGCCAGGGTTTCACCACATTGGCCAGGCTGGTCTCAAACTCCTGACCTCAAGTGATTCACCCGCCTCAGACTCCCAAAGTGCTGGGATTATAGGCGTGAGCCACCATGCCCGGCCCCAATACAACACTTCTGACTGCATCTCTCCATGAGGTGGTGTCTACCTCCCTGGCTTTCCATAAAACATAAGCACAATTTACTCAAATCTTGGAAAGATAAAAGCAAGATTGTTCTTTAGCCCAGTGAGCACATTCTCATAACCCAATCAAAGAGTCCATAGCCTTAAGGAACTAGGGGGTTTTGATAACCAATGGACTCTCAAATCCTGGAACAGGTTAAATTTTCATGTTTCTGAATAGAAGCCAGGTTTCACTATCAAAGATTACTTGCAGCCCTACCTGCTCTTTAACCCTGTACAACAGCCCATATGATACCTGAAAGACATGAGCAAGTCTCCTGGGAAACCCACAAAACCAAATAAGATTAAAGTATGCATTCCTGTGAAATTGTTTTACCATGCATGCCTGGAAGAAAATAATAAGAATGGCTGCTTCTGAAACTCCCAAGCATAAATCTGACTTGGAGTTATATTGTACCTGCTAGTCACACCCAGGCACAAACACTTGTTTGTACAAGATTTGAGTAACATTCTCATTCTTCATCTTAAAACCTCACTATGTAAATTAAGAACACTTGCAGTAGAGACTCAGCCTATCATGACCTGATCTGATAAACTTGTACTTAGATTTTCTCCCTTTTATAGGCAAACAAAAGAGAAAAAGAGACCCATAGTCAATCAGGAGAGGGACTGAAACTAGACTCTAACTAGATTTTCCATCAAACCATTCAATCATTATTAAATACCAGTTAAGTGCTAAGGATACAGAATCTGAGAGTGGTAAGGAGGGGTGAGGAGTGGGGATAAGAATTAAGGTAGAGAGAGTCAATATGGCAAGAACACTTGTAGTGGCAGTAGAAGAGAGTAAAAGACACACAAAGGAGATGCCCCTTGAGTTGGACCTTTGAAAATAAGTCTCTGTTCACTAAGTCAACATAGAAGGCAGGAAGGTAGAAAAAGGCAGGTCATTCCCATCAGAACAGTAGAGAAAGAAAATCACAAAGCATAGAGTGGGGTGTCCATGGTTGGACATATCTGGAGGAGGCAGGCTGGGTCTTGGCTGTTAGATGTTTGGAGCTTTATTTGACAGGCGGTGGAGAGCTACTGAAGGGTTTGTATGGTATTTGATCAGTTATGTGTTTCAAAAAACTTACCTAGTTGACAATGTTCAAAATAAACTAGCACTGGGGATAGGCTGGATGCTGACAGACTTATTAAAAGGTTATTTCAAAATGTAAAGTAAATGCACCTGAGAGCAATAACTTAAGCACACCCTTAGAATGACCCTATATGGCAGATGCCCCTGAATGTGTGTTCCAAGCTAGGGGATCCAGAAGTGGCCTACCTGGAGATTCATTCCCTATCTATGAGGAACATCTGAGCCCCTGTCCTGTCTCATGGAGTACAGGCTGTGCAGGGGATTGAGGCCCTAAGTTTTGAGTTAAATGAAGGTTGCCAGGTGTAGGTCATTAAGAAGAGAATGCTAAGTGAAAATGCTATATAAACTGCATGCTGTTTGCAAGTGGTTGTTGTTTTCCTGCCAAACCCACCGTGCCTGGACTCTCTTTCTTGTAAGTAAGCCCCTAATAAAACCCCATGTCTCATTTGATGGCTCTGGGTCTCTGTTCTTCAGCCTTTTGAACCGAGTGCCTTCTCTAATGAGGTTCATAAGGGTTCAGCACAACACATGAGCTCAGGAGAAATCAGAGGTAGAAAATGATGAGTCATTTCAGAGGTCAGTTGACCACTTTTGGTGGCCAGTTGAACAAATAGAAGGAAAGTAAGGCCAAAGATGACTCTGAAGCTCTGAGGTTTCTAAAAGACAGGAAAGGATGCTATTAACTGGAAAAATAAACCCAGGGAGAGTTTGGAAGCCTTGAGAACTTCCAGATTATCTCTCATCACTTCTTACTGACGCTAACAGGATGATAAGGTTGTGTGGAATGAACATAAAACTTTGTGACTAAAAAAAACACAAAACATAAAACTTTGTGTATTCATTAAAGAAAATAAACTTTTTCTTCAGATGTCCAGTACTGACAACATACACATTTCAACTACTTCCCTGGAAAGCATCTATGTTTAACCTAATTATAGGTTAATTATTGTGACTTTGTGACTAATTGTGACTTTGAAAGATAATTCTCAAATGGGAGAAACCCCAAATATTTCTTTTTGTAAATAAGTAAAGGTCTATATTGGTAAAGGTATCAACAGACCAAAAATGCTATTGATTTTAATAATTCGGGATTTATATTTTAACACAAAGAGATGCAATATAACTCCAATCTAGATTTATGCCTGGATGTGGGTGAGTATTCATTCAATCAGTGGGAGGACACAAGAGGAGATTCAGAAATAAAGGTTATTCCTATCCTCAAAAATTCTCTGCTCTTATCTACCATGAGTTTGAACACAATACAAGACATACATGGGTTTGTGTTCAGCACTACTTGTAAAAAGCATAGCAAGGTCTCTGTAAGACCAGTCATTAATAACATAGACTTGACCCTTAAATCTTTTCATTTTACACACTATCTTTAAGCAATCTCTTCTATACAATTGTTGTCTTATGAGTTCAAATACCACCTTCTCTCCTGGGTTCCAGATCTTCTTCAGCTGGGTACAAGTCCTCTCTGCTCAAACTCAACACAACCAAAACCAAAGTCAAATATTTTGTTACCCCAAATCTGCTGGTACCTTCTTTTGTATTTTCTATCTTGGTTAATGGAATAGCTGTCTACTTAGGCTCCCTAAGACTGAAAGTTGAGAGTCATCCAGGATGACTCATCCTAAAGACCTGGACCAGCCTCCATATTCATTTTTTTAGCTAAGTCTGCCATCTCCCCTTCCATCCACATTGCCATTGCCTTGTTTTAGGATCCCATTGTTCTTGCGTGAACAACTGCAATATTCTTTTAATTTTCCCCCTACCTCCAGTGTCTATTTTCCATAGAGTGATTCTTCTAAAGCATAAATTTCTAAAGCACCACCATATTCATTGGCTAAATGTGTGTCAAGAGCTTCTTCTTGCCTTCAGGATAAATTCAAACACTTTCTGTGTAAGAAAAGTAATAGCCTTCCAAAGATGTGCATGTCCTGGTCCCCGGTACTAGTAACACAGCCATAAGCTGAAGAATACAGCCAGGCTCCAGAAGCTGAAAAAGGCAAGGAACAGATTCTCCCTGTTGCAGGAAGTCAGGGACCCTGAACGGAGGGACTGGCTGAAGTCATGGCAGAAGAATATAAATTGTGAAGATTTCATGGACATTTATTAGTTCCCCAAATTAATACTTTTATAATTTCTTACGCCTGTCTTTACTGCAATCTCTGAACATAAATTGTGATGATTTCATGGACATTTATCACTTCCCCAATCAATACCCTTGTGATTTCCTATGCCTGTCTCTAATCTCTTAATCCCATCATCTTCGTAAACTGAGGAGGATGAATGTCACCTCAGGGCCCTGTGATGATTGCGCTAACTGCACAAATTGTTTGTAGAGCATGTGTGCTTGAACAATATGAAATCTGGGCACCTTGAAAAAAGGAACAGGATAACAGCAATGTTCAGGGAACAAGGGAGATGGCCTTGGACTCTGACTGCTGGTGAGACAGGCAGAACAGAGCCATATTTCTCTCCTTTCAAAAGCAAATAGGAGAAATATCCCCGAATTCTTTTTCTCAGCAAGGAACATCCCTGAGAAAGAAAATGCACCCTGAGGTAGGTCTATAGATGGCCCCCTTGAGGCAGCCACCTTGTACAGCTGATGGGATGAAATAAGCCCCCATCTCCTGTAGTGCTCCCAGGCTTATTAGGATGAGGAAATTCCTGCCTAATAAATTTTGGTCAGACAAGTTGTCTGCTGTCAAACCCTGTCTCCTGATAAGACGTTATCAATGACAATGTGTGCCCGAAACTTCATTACCAATTTTAATTTTGCCCCATCCTGTGGTCCTGTGATCTTGCCGCCCTGCCTCCACTTGCTTTGTGATATTTTATTACCTTGTGAAGTATGTGATCTCTGTGACCCACACCCTATTCGTGCACTCCCTCCCCTTTTGAAAATCACTAATAAAAACTTGCTGGTTTTATGTCTCAGGGAGCATCACAGAACCTGCCAACATGTAATGTCTCCCCAGGACACCTAGCTTTAAAATTTCCCTCTTTTGTACTCTTTCCCTTTATTTCTCAAACCAGCTGAGACACTTAGGGAATAGAAAAGAACCCACGATAAATATCAGGGGTGGGAATTCCCCCCAGTATCTCCCCTTGAGCTTCCAAAAGGCATACAATTTTACCAACCCTTAATTTTAGCTTCATAAGGCCCATTTCAGACATGTGACCTCCTGAGCTGTAAAATAATAAATTTGTATTGTTTTAAGCTACCAAGTCTATAATAATTTGTTACAAATGCAAAAGGAAACTAAAACTCCTTTGTAAGGCATACAGAACCATTGTATGGGTCTATATGGACCTCACCTACCAGAGAAGCCATACCTTCCAAGGTGCCAAATCATATATTAATTTTCTCATGTTTCTCTGCCTGCCCATGCGAGACTTTCTATCTTCTCTACTAATCTTTCAAGATTCTACTACAGCATGATCTCTTTTGAGAAAGCTTCCTGGTCTTTGAGATGGAGTCACACGTCCCATGCTCTGTGTCCTTCAATTCTTCAATGTCTAACTCTGCTTTGTACTTAGCACAGTCTTCCAGGTCACCCACTTTGTCTGCATCCTCTAGTAGACCATGAGCTATCTGAAAGCAGACACTCTATGTTAATTCATCTCTGCACCCCAGTAGCTAACATTATGCATAATCCATAAAGCCAAATTGAATTCAATTAATAGTAAGAAGAAAAATAGGACAGTAGACCAAAGGGAAGTAAGGTTACAAAAAAAAAGTGGGTTTCAGAATGATGAGAAACCTTAATTTATTGTAGATAAATGGCAAAGGAGCCAAGGAAGGAAGAGGGAATAAATATGCAAATGAAAAAAGGAAGAGAAATTTATTTTACTACTCTGAAAGTAGTCCAAATAAATGAGATCATCAGCAAAAATGGAGGAACTATCCTTGAAAAGGAGGGAAGTTTTTTCCTTTAAGTTAGAAAAAAAGCAAAGATTTAATACACAGACGTTAATGTAATTAAAAGTTAATATTCAGATAGGAAAAGGAAAAATGTATCCTTTCACAGGGTTAAGGATTTAATTTTATTTTAAGGCATTACATTTATGTAGTTTCCTTATATGATCTTTCTCAAAAATCTTGCAGGATAATTTTATAATAGGTCAAATAACTACTAGCTCTTAGGACATTTTTAGGGTAGCAGATTCTTTTCCAAGTCACAAAGACATCTGAGTATTCCTAGGTGCTTCCTTCCACAAAAGACAACTACCAGTTTATTTTAACCAGTTCAAGTTCTGCTAACATAGCCCCTAACAAATCTCTCCCAGGCTGAAGCCAAACAGTTTCTGTCCCTTGATCTCCAGGCCACAGCACCTCAACTACATTCTCTTAAATGTATTTTTCACAAAGAAAACACACAGAAGTTAACTCGAAAATTCCATCCCTACTGAAGTCAGCACTGATGAGATGACATCAAAATGCTGCACAAACAAAGGAATATTGAGAAGCCTACATAGCCACCTGCCTCCAAGGAAAACAAGAGGGCACATCACTGATGCTGCACTCACCAAGCCATTTTTGGAGTCAAAAAAAAAAAAAAAAAAAAAATCTCTCATATTAACAGATTGTGAAGCCAAAACAATCTTACAAAAAAGTGTACACCCCATGAACAACACAGCTCTCCTGGCAAGAAACGTACAATGAAAGTCAAGCAGAAGAATTTCTGGCACCGATATTCCAAAGACTGCTGTTCTCTGTTACAAACGACCTACCACCACAGCACTCCTCTAGCTGGAACTGCTGCTGAGTCAGCAGCTTTGGGTTTTTGGGGTTGGTTTTTATCCCCATCACTTTCTCCAATGGTATTTAGGAAAGGCTTGTTCTTAGCCAAAGGGGTCAGACTCTTAAAACCAATAAAAAACCATGGTCAGACCATAGGCACGGGACTAAGATGCCCAGATTCTCAATCAGAGCTTCCATTTCCCATATAGCATGGGGTCTAAGCATATGGTCTTGTCCCTGTAAGGAGAAACTCATTATTGTCTCATCTTTTTGCCTAGTTTTCAGTGTCCTGTACAGCTGGCTGCCACCATATTTGACATGTCCATTTGGAATACTCCATTTCAGTCAGGTTTTATACCATTTCTATGACTTTTTTAAAAAGATCATGTCACCTAATTCAAAAAAAAAAGCAAAATAAAAACAAAAGGACCACATCTCATTAATTATCACATTCATATATTCAATTAATATTCTTTAAGCCACTTCTATATGAAGACACTGGGCCTTCCCACAAAGGAAGCCAAAGGCATGAGGAAGTAAACAACACTGCTCACTGGATGTCATTCAGTTAATCAACACCCATTTTTTCCTCAGTGGCTACTCTGTTTCCAGTATCACAGGAGTGTAGTGGATTTATAAGACAGGGGCCCTAGTCCCACAGACTTTACCTAGCAGTTTGAAAGCCAAAACACATACAAATCAAATAACTAGAGAAAGGCGGAAGAGATAAAGGAAAGACCTTCTTCTAATGCAGATAAGAGTCAACAAAAAGGGGTACTTCAATACGGGCTAAATCAGACAAAATTTAGGACATTCAGAAAAGCTGTCATCTGAGCTGAGTGTACTTTCTAGTGGAGTTAGGTTTGGGATCGCATCACAGGAAAAGACAACACTTGAACAGGGTGCTGAGTTGAGAATTTGCACAGCATTTTGAAGAGTGCCCAGAATATTTCCCAATTTGATCAAAGAAATGGCTGAAAATACTCCCTTTATGCTAACAAAGTACACAAAATATCCTAGGTAGGGGTTGGGGAAGAGTGCAAAGGGAATTATGTGAAAAACTACACCTGGAGCAATATTACTTTCCCTTAAGGGAGGAAACACTAACACTATCAACTCTCATCTCATCCTATTATTTAATTAAAAAAAAAAAAAAAAAAGAAGTGCTTTGGACTTATTCTCTCCCTTATGAAAAAAAATGCTCTTTACATTGGTATTTACAAATTACATTATACGTGGAAATGACAATACTAATAAGACACCATGGCTTGTGTTGAATTGGACCAAACAGAGACACCAGAGATCAACAAAGGCACAAAATTTCATGCCTCAGATTCTTCAAGGCTCATTTTTATGATTTCACAAAACATAGCATAGGAATATTACATGACATTCATGATTCACAGAATAAAAGCATTCCTGTCAAAGGCTAGTAGATGTCAAAAAGCAATATCACTGCTAAATTTTCAGTCATGTGTGTTGAATTTATATTTCCAGCATTAAGGAACAGTTTGGAAATAAATCAAGCATTAACATCAACAACAAAGAATAAGAGAAAGCAGAACTTGTAATATTAAAATGGTGTCTTATCAGCTAAAAGAAGTTTCAGTCTTAAATCATAACACTTTACTAACCCAGTGAGAAAGTGGGAGAGAGAATATTGAAGATAAAGTTAATGGTTCTAATATTTTATCAAAACAAGAACTAGTCTTCCCCTTGGAGATGTTTTTTTCTTCCTTTCAGATCATTTTGGTGGCCTTTTACTAATCTTCTAAGATGATCTTTAGTGTCCTGGAAATAGTGAATGAGCAGTTCTCAAGGAAAATATAAGGGCAAAAACAATCTGCATGCTGGCAGTGAGCTGTTGGAAAACCCAAATTATCTTATACAAGGGTTAGATGCAAAATACTAAAAACGAACCTGCAGCAAAAAGAGATTGGCATTTTTGTTTGTTAAATAAAGATGGGGCTTGGCAAGACTTGCTATGCTTTTAAATGAAAAAAGAATTGCACTGTTTAACTAAAATTATTTTGTATATAGGGAGTGCTCAAAAAACAGTAAAGAATTAATTATTTTAACCTATTTTAACTGTGAAAATTCCAGATTCAGAAAAATCTTAATCAGATCGGCCTTGCCTATACAATGAAGGCAAGTCTTTTTTATTTTTTCCAGGTTTATTGAGGTATAACTGACAAATTAAAATTGTATATATTTAGGATATACAACATGGTGTTTTGAGATATGTATACATTGTGAGACATTTAACACAATTAAGCTAATTAGCATAGCCCTCACTTCACATAGTTATCATTTTTTGTAGAAGAGGCAATTTAACCTGTCTTTCCTCACCCCCACTCACCTCTACTTTCAACCAGGTCTGCCAGGCAATCATCTTCCACTCAGTAAACAGGAACTCCTTATTATACAATTACTTTCTATTGCTTTTCTGCTATAAACAAACACAAAATTTCAACCAAAAAAAAAGGTAACATTTGGCCTAGATTATTTTTCATGTTCTTCCACTTGGCAGAAATCTATGAAAAGCAGATGGAGAAATAGTGGTGACTCAAAACAAAAAACAACACACTTACAGTCTTTTTATAAAAATCGGAACAGTTCTGCAAGCAAATATTTAATCTGTCTTGGTAGACACAATGAATATTCAATAGGCACAGTCAATAAAAAGACAAATTTGGTATAGAAGATTGTCAAGTGATATCTGTCACCAAACAAGCTATATTTGGAATACCTGAAACTTTCCCAGTCTCTAAGTAACACATTTTTGGAAAACAAAACTCACAGAGTGTTTTTAGTTTACAAGCACAGTTACATTCCTCCTTGATGGATCTAAAAGGTGAAAATAGGGCTGTGATCGTTCACAGAATTTTTCAATCTGTCTAGAAAGAGCAATAAATATCTACTAAATTTTGATTTTTTTTTTAATGACGTACTATTACACTGAGGCCCTCTTACAAAATTAAATCTTCTTAAAAATTGTTGAAAATAATTATAATCTCTTACAAGGTTTACCAAAGGCTTATGTCAGCTCCCAAAATTTAGAATAAAGTATTTTAAAATTTTTTATCAAGGACCTAGCTCATCATCATTACCACTATTATTATTTAAATGAAGCAAAGATACTAGAAAATGCAGGATACAAAAAAATTTGACATAAAATAAAATAATATTTGGGAAGATCTATATTACTTAAACATGCTAGGCATGGTAGCAAAATAAATATCAAAGAAAAAAAAAAGCAGAGCTGTTCATTTCAGTTAACTTCTGGACTTCTTGCTGATTGAATATAATATTTGTTAGCAGGAGATTCACTATAAACGACATGACTTTAGAAAAGAGTACTAGAGCCAAAAACCTATTTACTTCATGGTATTGAGAAACTTCATATTATTTCATAATAAGTTCATCTTCTCTGACTTTTTTAATAGTATTTTTTAAGTTTTAATATTTGGAATCCACAGGCATATGCACACACACACAGAGAGAGACAGGGAGACAGAGAGAGAGAGAGAGAGACAGAGAGAGAGAGAGAGAGAGAGAGAGATTTTATTCATACGTTGTTATGAGCTGTGAAGGGACTGAGGTTTTAACCTCTTGCAAGCTAACAAGTGAGCCTGCCATAGCTTCACGGATGATGGCAGAAGAGATTAGCCTCCTAGGTGAGAGATAAAGAACTTTATTCTTCGCAAGAGCAAACATAAGCTTCACATTTACACTGGTTCCCCTTGCCCCTCAAAGTCCATGGGGATAATCTCAAGAAGCCCAGGTGGATGCTGAGCGCACAGTGGGTTTGCACCACAGCCACAGAACATGGGAACACCAAGCTAAAGGAAACCCCATCTTTTACAATGGGCAGCAAACAAACCTGCCCACCTTCACCCCCGAGGGAAATATGATTTTTATTACACTAGCAGTAAATAAACCTACCCTTGGTCCAGAGAAGGCCAGACTCTATCTCTGTCTTCCAAGGCTGTTCACTATACAAACATCCTGGAAGGATCATCTGCAACAAGAAGCTGTCAGTGCTTCTGCTCACAAGAGTGCAGAGAAATACAAGAGACCCATGAAGAGCTGTCTCCCAAAACATTGATATTACCTGTAACCTATATATATTGTTTGTGACCTATAAGTTACAGTTTCCTTGGAAAGCCTCCTATCTCTTTAAATATTCTCTTTTAATAGAACTCCAAGGCCCTATCTATCTCTACTGTGAAAACATCTTTGTTCTCCCAGGGCCCATCCTTCCTTAATAATTCTGAGAACCCTAAAGGTCTGGTCAAGGCAAAAGCCAATTCTGATTGCTCTTACATCCTTCCTGGATGTGAAACGCGGATTCACGGTATTCATACTGGATGAGTCCACGCAAGGTGCTGTGGATTACCTTGTGTATAGTTTTGTATTGCTGCCACAACAAATCACTTCAGATTTATCAGCTTAAACCCATACTTACTTATCAGCTTATTGTTTCTATGGATCAGAAGTCTGGGCAGCGAATAGCTCAATCGGATTCCCTGGGTCTCAGACGGACATAGTCAAGGTGTCAGCAGGGCTGAGTTCCTTATTGGACGCCCTGGAAAAGAATCCACTTCCAAGCTCATTCAGGATGTTGGCAGAACTCCACATGGTCCTTCCATCTTCAAGCTGGCAATGGTGTGTCAGGTCCTTCTGACACATCACGTCTCTCTGACTTCCTCTTCTTTTCTGCTCTCTGTTTTCAAGGGTTTATATAATTCCACTGGACCCATTCAAATAATCCAGGAGAATCTCCCTATTTTAAGGTCAATAAATTAGCAAACTTAATTATATCTGTAAAGTTCCGTTTTCCATGTAAGGTAACATACTCATAGTCCCAGGCATTAGGGTATGAGATCTTCTTGGGGGACATAAATTTATCTACCACACCCTGCTATGCAAAGTGTGGTCCTCAGCCCAACCGTATTCACATCACCTGGGAATTTGTTAGAAACTTGGAATTCCAGAATTCACCCCATATTCAGTGAATTAAAATCTGCATTTTAACAACCTCTCCAGATGATTCATATCCACATTAAACTCTAACAAGTACTGGATATCTATAGATATGTATCATCCAATTGTGTTGCCACTCAACAAGTTAGAGACAGTCAAAATGTTGGTAGCAAGAAAAGATCTCTCCATTTATCCCTGCTAACGTCTCTACCTGACAACACCTAGAGAGCTGGAGTTAGGGCTAGGATATTTGCTTTGATCACTGCCACCTGCTGCTGGTCTAGATCTTGCCCAGGTAGCAAGGGGGTTGCAGAAGGAGGACATTTTTTCCCTGAGTGTTAAAATCTTTCATTTCAAGCACACACAGCCAGTTTCCTCAGACTGTGTTCACAGTAAGGTGGATTGGTAAGAAAAAAGCTTCACATTCTTATTCTCATCTTATACCTGAAACCATTCCTCCTCAACACCCAATGACCGGGTGGCAATCCCAGGTGCTGCTTCAGAGCTGCCTTGCTATAGAGGGAGTTTTTCCTCAGGCGCTGGTACTTTCTTGCAGCTGAACTTCACTGGGGCTACTTCCATCCATCAAAGATATTTTAGTAATATGAATATCAAAAAATATGCCCTTAGTCCCTGTCATGGTTGATTTTTGGTGTCAGCTTGAATTAAGGGATACCCAGATAGGCAGTAAAGTATTATTTATTCTCAATCATTGTATTGATGATTCAATATGAATCAATGCATCAATAGGCACTGGGCCCCTCCCTCTTCTGCTGAAAGGGAAACTTAGGTAGTTTGGCATTTGATTAGTATGATTGGGCGGCCCCAGGAATTTCTATGGGGATGTTTCCAGAGGAGACTGGCATGTGAGTCAGTGAACTGAGTGGGTAAATTTCACCCTCAATGTGGGCAGGCATCATTCAATAGGCTGGGGCCCAAGTGGAACAAAAAGGTAGAGGGAGGGCAGATTCTTGCTCTGACTTTAACTGAGTGGGACACTCTTCCTTTTCTGCCCTTAAATGTCAGAAATCTGAGTTTTCTGGCTTTTCTTTGGACTACAGGCCTCACACCAGCAGTTCCCAGACTCTTGGGCTTTCAGCTTTGGACTGAGTTACACCATCAGCTTCGTTGGTTCTAAGGCCTTTAGACATGCAGGCCACCTATCATGGAACTTCTCAGTCTCCACCATCAAGTGAGCCAATTACCCCTTCTCTCTCTCTCTCAATCTCTCTCTCTCTCTCTCTCTCCCCCCCCCCTCAGGCAGATAGATTAGATAGATAGATAGATAAACAGACAGACAGATAGATAGATGATAAATATTCTATCAGTTTTGTCTCCCCAGAAAACTCTAACTAAAACAGTCCTTATGCAATTTTCTAACACAAAATCTGATTCCAATAAATCCAGGACTCTTTCGTAATGTGTAATTGCATCACACTTACTCATTAGACAATGGGAACAGAAACTAAATTCCAATTTGGAGTCAAGGCTCCAGGTCACTTTCAATTGGAATAAAAATTAGTTTGTTTAATATTATAACATTAGACTTTAGAATACAGAGAACTAGAAGTTGCATTTAAATTAAGACAAATAATAATAAAAGGCACCATTAATTTGGTCAAACCTGAATTTTACAAAGCATTTCCAAATCCTTTCTAATATGATCGTTATACTAGCTATGTAAGGTAAATAAATATATTATTATCCCCATTATATGGATTTGAAAATGAGACACAAATAAGGCTATTTTCTTTGATTAAGGCAACCAATAATATTTAATAGAAGCAGGACCAGAAGGGCTTCTGACTCCAAGATTCACATCACATAACTTATGGTATATTCTTTAGTACAGAATGTACCTAATTTATCAATTCAGGTTTTAAAAAAGCATAATTTCCTAAAGCAAGACATATTTTTCCAACCTTAAGCTATAACACAGGAGGAGGGGAGCTGTATTGAGAGAAAAAATACATCTAAGAAACAAATAAGGTAGTTACCCTTCCACATATCTTGAATGCTATGTAAATTCATGCATTTTCTTGCATAATATAAAATATTCTCCAGAGTATATGCATCTTTAAAATGTTCCATGGCTTAAAGTATGTTGCAGTAGAGAAAAAACTATTAGCCTGCTACATTCCACTGTGAGAAATGTAAAATTATATTGTTGGTATAGACATGAATCATAGAGAGTATCTTCACTGGAAAGTCATGAAATGCCATTAACCTTGCAGTGGAAAGTGGTTGATATAGCCAAATAAAACAAATTTTACACCCATGTAGAGAGGATACTAGTCAGTCCCATGCATCCTTTCAGGTGAATGTGATTTATTAACCATTAAAGCATATTAAATAATTTAGACATAAATACTCTATAAGGCTATTTTAAAATGTTTCCCAAACAGTTCAAATTGTGTATCTCAAGATTCCTTAGCTTTACTCAGTAATTATTCTTTGGAATGAGAGGAAAGCAAATACTTTTAACAATCTGCTAGGATGAAAACAGAGAAAAGAAAATCAGTCATTAATAACAGAGCTTTCTGCAATGAACCATCAACCACTAGAAGTCATCCCATAGGATGTCATCTGGGCAACGACCCCTCATCCGTATCCCACTGGTTTTCTATAAGAACAGAAGTATTATCCTGTCTCTTTCCATCCTGATGATGTTCTTTTACTCAGTGTGTGTGGTTCAATTGGCAGGCAATGTTTCTATTCACAATTTGATTCCATGTCTCCAGATTTAAGATAAAGCCACCAAAACAATAATCGTGCCCTGCTATTTGAAATTGGCTTATGTATTTCATGTAAAATGCTATTTTATAGTTGTGATGGAACATAAAAGATTAGCTGGATTATCTTCAGAGAAGTGAGGAAATCTAAACTACCCATATCACCAATTATTTATTTTCTACTTGAATATTTCCAGGGAGATGTTCCCTAGAATTCCCAGCTAAATACCAGTTGCCATTTGTTGACCAGATACAAGGTGAAATGAACAGTACTAGGCACTAAATTTGGTGGTTTATTTATATCTTCTCAAACTTATAATAACTGTGCAAGAATGATATTCCAAGGCCATAGAGAAAGTAAATGGCAGATCAGTATCCCAACTAGCCCTATATGCTCTCAAAGTCTTGCTATCCAACCAAAGCCTTCTCTATACTTTCTTCATTCAATAAAAATTCAATTTATCTATCAGTTATAAAGGCACCATATTACTGTGCCATTGAATTTTTTAATCTGCCCCTCCTGGAACTGCAAATCACTGACTTCCCCAATTACACTATTGGTATAGTTTGGATGCTTTCCCTGCCCAAATCTCATGTTGAATTGTAATTCCTAATGTTGGAGATGGGGCCTGGTGGGAGGTGATTGGATCATGGGAGTAGATTTCTCATGAATGGTTTATTTAGTACCATCTCCTTACTGCTTTTTTGATAGTAAGTTCCTATGACATATGGTTGTTTAAGAGTGTATGGCACCTACCCCCTCTTTCTTTTGCTCCTGCTCTGCCCATGTGATATTTCTGCTCCCCCTTCACCTTTTTCCATGACTGTAAGTTTCCTGAGGCCTCCCCAGAAGTCAAGCAGATGCCAGCAACAGGCTTCCTGTACAGGCTGCAGAACCATGAGCCAATTAAAACTCTTTTCTTTATAAATTACCCAGTCTCCGGTATTTATTTCTTAATAGCAATGCACAAACAGACTAATACAATTATCTTTCTTCATTTGCTATGCCAAATAATGTGCCTAGACAAGCCCTTTATTTATTTAACAAACATTTATTCCACGTCTACTGTAGGACCATTTCTGGTCAGCAATATGCCAAATCATTAATTCCATCCGTATTTAAGTAACCTTACTCTAAACAAAACTAATGAGGTTCTGCAATTGTGCTTTCACAAGAGAAAATAATCATCCAAGTATACTTTAAGTTTATTTCAGAGCCTATTTGCTCCAACCAACCTCCCCAAGTGCACAGACTTGCTTCTTGCCTGCTACTCATGGAGTTAACTATATGTCCATGTACTTTTCTGTCCGTTTTGCAGTTTAGTTTATGGCTCCTCCTCCATACTTACAATGTATTCCTAGAATATTAATAAATTCCAGTCCTACAATACTTCTCCTTCCCCTTCTTGGTAAAAACAGATTCTAAAGAAGAGTCTGAATATAAAGATAACGTTCTAGCTTGTATTATTAATTCCTCGTAACTATGGAGTTGGTAATGATCATTCAGTCTTTAGACTATTTGTCAAAATCGCTTTCCCAGGAATAACAACTCTTGATCAAAGGTAACTAGAATATTACATGACTGGTTCTACACCAATGAGCTCTTCACATACAGAATTCTATAAATGGGAGACTAATGGAGACAGTGATGGAAAAGTAAGTTGGCACTAAGTGTAGAAGACCTTTAATGACCAGCTAGGGGGTGTACCTTTTTTTCCTTTAAGAAAGTTTTTTCACAAATTTTGCTTTTTAAAAAAGGAGGGGAATTCTGGTCATTCTTTGTAGCAGGGATTGCTCAGAGGAAGGAATGAGGGCAAAGTCATTTGAAAAGCTGTTGCAATAATCTCAGCAGTCAGTAAGAAGGGCTGAAATACAGTGGTGGAGATGGCAATTCAAAGGAACAGAGATTGGAGACATCCCCAAAAAATAATTAACAAGATCCCACTTCTTTATTTATTCAACAGACATTTATTGAGAACTACCCCATACTAAGCATTGTGCCAGGAGCTGGAATTACAATGTTGAATACAATAGATATGGTCTGTAATCTCATTCTGACAAAGGAATAAATAAGTTTACAAGCAACTTTTAAAAACGTTTACAAATTGTGAATGAAACAAACAAGATACTGAGAAAAGATCACCTGCAAGAGTGATGAGACGGTCAGGGCAATGGGTAAATTGTAGAGAGAAAGGGAAAGGATGGAGTCAAAATTCCCACTAAGGATTCAAGCCTGGATGCCTGAACAGGTGGAGGCATCAACAGAAATAAAGATGAGCCAATTTGAGAGAGGACCTGACAGATAGTGATCTACCCTCAGATGGATTAAATCAGAGATTCCGGTAGAAATGTTTGACAAATAATTGGAAATGTTGGCCTACTTTTAAAGAAAAGTCAGGATTTTGGATACAAATCAGAGTGTCTACCACTTAAAGACATGAAATTATATTTCTTCGTCAAGCAGAGAGAAAGGGACCATGAGCAGAGCACTGAAGAATTTGCAACCTGGTGGGGTAAGAGCAAAAGAAGCCAGTGAAGGAAAGGAAGCAGTAAAAACGAGGGAGAAAGTTGAGATGGTCCTCTGCCACATACTGAGAAAAAAGATATCAACAAAGAACACCAACAATGGTACACTTTTACAGTGTTCAAGGGCAATGAGATAAGAAAAATATTTTTGAGTCATTGATAGAAGGTATTGAGAAATATTGAGGGAGCATTTTCTGTAAAATTATGGGTAGGCCAGTTCACAGAGAGGAAGCAGGGCTCAATTCATAGATAGGAAGCCCCAGATTCTCTGGAACACTCCCAATTATAGTTTATTCTATCCTATTACACACCATATGTTTTGGTTTGCCACTTGAAACTGCGGTAACTTAATGATAAATAGATGGAAACAATGCTGTTAAAGCTTTCAAGATGCTTGTCAAGGAAAGGAAAGTGAGTAATAAGTACTTATAAGTTGAAGGGGAATCAAAAGAAGGCTTTTTTGGAGTAGAGCATCCTGCGCACATCTGCAAGCAGTATGGAAGTGAGCAGCTGGCAAAAGCAGGAGAATGAAGATTTGACAAACGAAAAGAGATTTATTGATGGCACTTGGTTCCAGAAAAAGGCAGAAGTTGGGATCAATGGAACAAGATGGAAAAAGGTGAGGCACTTCTTTTAAATAGTAATTTATCTTTTAAACAATAGATAAATATGGAGACATTCTTGAGAAGAGAGGAGTAACGTAGAATAGGGAGTGATGCTAGAATATAAAGTCAGGAAGATATAAGCTCCAGGAGAGCAGGAGTATTTGATTATTCCGTGTGATTAGTTTTTAATAAATATCAGCAGAATAAATTCTGTGCAGTCAGCTCTACCAGGTAAAGAAGGAAGTGTGCTGATCTCAAGGTTAAGAGCTGGCAGGGATGATGCAGAGGTGACATACAGGCTTAAAGAAGGGGACTTGGGAAAGCTCAGCAGTATGTGATGCGGAATCAAAATGAGGCAGGTAAGATAACGCTAGATGATGTTCCTCATAAGTGAGGGCCCAGCTGAGATTATTGCAACAATCTGTTCTTTAACTCCTGCAACTCTTTATTGAAACACCGCATTCTCAGTGAGGCCTTCCCTGGTCATTCTGTTAATACCTTAAACTACAACTCTTTCTCCACCGGCCTCACCTCTTATTGCTGTTCCCTGCCTTATTCTCCTCCTCAGTACTCACCACTCTCTGTCATGCTATAGGTTTCACTTTGTTGTATTGCTGTCTGCCTCCCGCTACTAGAATTTAAACTACGGGAAGCAACTATTCTTTGTTTGTTCACTACTCCCTGTCTACAGTGCCTAGAACAAGGCACCTTCAATGCAGGGCTGCCTCTGCATGAGATTGAGACACCAAAGTTAGATGACTTTCTTCAATAACAGTGAGTCATTTGTACAAAGAAGCAGAAGGAAGAAAATAGATGATGGAGGAGGTCCAGAGTGAGCAGTGGGTGAAATCCAAGAGAGAGAGATCCTAGAATGCTAACAGCTAGTAAAACATGAGATAATTGGGGTCAGTGAGGTGCAACGATAACGCATAGCATGACTGCCATCCTGCCAATGGCAGCCACGAATACCACCTCCCTCTTACGCTGGCTGGGGCAGGAGGTGGAGAGGTGGGTGGTGTCAAGCCACATGCTCTGCATAAACAATGTTGCCTGCCACATAGTTAAGTGTTAAGTAATTGTTAGCTGGTGTGAGGGTTTTTTTTAAATATATTTTTCACATTGCTCTGGCCCAGAGCCACTGAGGCTAAGGGAATTTCATCACTCCTAAATCCATTTCACACTACCAGTTAGTCAGGGTATGAGTCTAAAGATGAGAAGAAAATCCTCATCTCCTCACTGGTAGGAAAGTGTCAAGCACAGACATGTTTCCATCTGGAAAACCTAGATTTGTCAAGATAGAATTAAATCACACCCATCTAACTTTGGCTGAGCAATGCCATCCCGATCAATATCATCTTTCCTACAAGGACTTATTAGCAGCTTTTTAAACAATTCCCCTCTCTTTAGCACCATGCTTCTCCCCAGTACACATACACACACACACTGTCTACATCACTTATATTTATCAACAACTTTTAAATATACAACTAAATCTAGATTGGATTTGCACCCTAAAATATGCCTGACACACACCATGAGTGATGGAACACTGCCGTGCTCTTTTGTGCCATGCTACTGCAGATGCATTCCAATAGCAGCCAAAGCTAACCCCAAGATCTTGTTGGGCACACTTAGCCTTTCTCCATATCATGTTTATGTTACTGAATTATTGGCCTATAACCGAAGCCACGCTCTTTTGCCCCTTTAGAATAATCTCATCTTGGCAGGAGAAGAAATAGAATTATTTTTTCCAATTTAAAGATCATTTTAAGTATCAATTTGACAACCCATCTCCATGTGCACTGGCTTCAGATATAGAGTATATATCATCGTCATTATCATCCACTGAACTGTTAGAGTGAATGAAGAGAAGAGGTGCTACAGATGAGAAAGCCAAGCATCAGCAAGGCTAAATAATTTGCCCAGGGCCCTATAACTTGTAAATGATGTGAGCCAGATCACTGTGACCCTAAAGCCAAACACTGCCCAGATTTAAGATAGATGACTGCCCTGGAGTTTTTCATTTCTGATTCCTCAGAAAGAGATTATGGCATAACAAGTTCCCAGAAAGGGATTAAACACATTTTCTTCAAAAATCTAAGAGAAATTATTTCCAGGTTTATGAATAATATCTAATATCATTTTAAATACTGCATTCAAATTTTGAAATGTCTTATTTGTTAGTTAAAATAAAACATATTTCTGCACCAAATGTGTCTGACCAGGAGTTAATCCTCTTCAGGTAAGGACTGCGTTTTCAGCAGATGTTTAAGAAAAAAACACTAATCATCCTGAAGCTGTTTAATTCTGGGGTTTATGGCATATATTTTCAAGCTGTGTATGTGTGTGATGTGAGTTTGAAAAGCAGCTATAGAAAGAAGCCATGACGTGGTCGTTGGAGGTTGTTTTCTTTCACACACACACACACAAAATCATGTTTCTTCATTCCACAGATGTGACATATTTTGATCTACATAAATGGAACTGAATTGGAAAAAAGAAGGACATCGTGATGTAGAAACTGCCTTTTATCCTATCTGAGAATATTATCATAAAAATGCAAAACTTATCATCATCATTTGTTAGCCATTCATAATGTACAAGATTCTGGGCATTGCAGACTGTTACAAAAATGTAAGAATAAAGTCTTCTATTTTTAAAAGACTAAAGGAAAACAAATTAAAATATGCAGAAATCAATGCGTGCATTTCCATCCGTGCAATTTTTCTTTAGTCTAGCAAGAAACGGTTTTATGAACTATTTCTGAGTGGCAGATTCCCACCTACAGTCGTTATCTTTTGCTGCATAACAAATTGCCCTCAAACTTAGTGGCTTAAAACATTTGTTATCTCAGTTGTATGGGGCAGGGATTCAGAAGCAGCTTAGCTGGGTGGTTCTGACTCAGGATCTTTCATGAAGTCACAAACAAGTTGCTGGCAGGGACTGCAGTCAGCCGGCAGTTCACTGGAGTGAGAGCAGCCACTTCTGAGCTTGCTCATGTGTGTGTTGGCAGAAGCTTCACCTTTCACCGGCTGTTGGCTGGAGGCCTCAGTTCTTTGCCACCTGGGCCTCTCCATAAGGCTGCTTGAGTATCCTCAGGACATGGCAGTTGGCTTCCCCCAAGGTGGGTAAACAGAGAGTGAGTAAAACAGAGCGAATAAAGAAAAAGCTACAATGTCTTTTATAGCCCACACTCAAAGGAAGGGGAATTAGGTTTCATATTTTGAAGAGAGGAGTATCAGAATTTGTGGCTATCTTTCGAAACCACCACACCTCCTAGGCACACTTTTCTGCTCTTTCCCTAGTTCTTTCTCAAAACTCTGTAAAGTATTGGACTTACAGGACAATCATTAATCACAATTATACCTAAATGCACTTATTTCAGTATCTACTATGTGCCAAGTACCATTCAACACACATACATGGAACAAAAAAAGTCCTTGCTCTCATAAAGATAGTACGAGATTGACAGTAAACAGATAAATATAATACGGTTGTGATAAGAACTATGTAAAAGAACGGACTAAGAAGTTAGAAAAGTGTGAGTGCTTAAATAGCTGAAAATACTTCATATCAGCATATCACACATTATGTGGATATATTGCTTCTCAGCCTTGAGAATTCAAGTGACCTTTATCTGCAAAAACCATTATCTTTGTCCTTGACCACGTGCTTTTTTCTTCTTCCCTAACATTTATGCAAAACCCAGCAGCAAGACTTGCTTCTGTGTTCTTTCTCAGCTTTGCCAAGACTTCACTGTAGATGCCAAGTCTTAAAAAATAACCAGAAATCATCTGTCAGCTCCTCTTCAAACAGCCATTTCTTTTTTCTTTTGTTGTTGGCTCTCCTCCACGAAAACTTGGCATGTAGTGCCTCCTCTTCTGGAAAATTGCACATTGTCCTGAAGCAAGGATCTACGGTCTTACCTGCTCTCCACCTGAGGCATATCAGAAACCAAACCCTCTCCACTCCCAGGAATCGGAAAGCCATTCTTTCTGTTGGTAGTTGCCACCTTGGCTCTCAGTGTCTCGCTACCAGTTTATCTATCTTGGCCCATCATCACTGGAGCATCAGAGTTTCCACAACCCAACCAGGACTCCAACATCTATCAAAACAACATATAATAAAAACAACACACAAGCCTCCCTAAACACCAAATAATACAAATTGTCTTCACATCATATACCTGGGAGTTGTCAGGAATTTACCTGTTCCTGGTACGTATCACTATCTGCACCTCTCACAAATCTTGTATTTGCTAAACCATGAGCTTAGGGAAGATTCCAATTGGGAGGAAACTAATTACTTGTAATTGCGGATTTTAAATATTGTACTATAATTGAAATTTTATTTTCAAATAAAGGTTAGTCTTCTAAAAAGACTACAACCTCCGGCCTATGTTTTATTTATTCAGTTCTCTTCCTCATTCCATCTGTGCCCTACCTATTTAATAGTGCCCAAGTGACGGGCTGTTGATGTAGTATATTTAGAAAATCCACTAGGTCTCTCTCTTCTCTGCCTTATTACTCCAGATGGAAATACACATTGGCATATCACATAAGCTACCTTAGTTACCTTCTGTTCACAGTTGCTATGCCAGTGAAGAATATGAAAACTGGAACTTTCCAACCAATGGCAAACAATATAATTGAGTTAGAGTGTTCCAAGTTTTCTGAATGGCATTGGGTTGCACTTTGCCATTTTACTTTTTAAAACTCTGGCCTGAATTTGCCATACCAATGTTTTTACATGAAAAATGTACCTGTCACACACCTTACAGTATAAAGAAAGGTTACATTTCCTAGAGTCCTCACCAATTTTTCCTCTTTTTCCAATTAAGTATATCATAATCCTATAAAATGTTGTACTAGACTAGTTATAAAGGCAATCATGTTCCTGAAAATAGTATAGTATCCAGTAGATAACAGAAATAAATCCACTGACATATGCCAACACCATATTCTGGTTTAACTACTGACGAGAGGAAATGTAATAATGGAATCACCGCATGAATCCCCAACATCTCTACACAGCACTCTCCCATGTTTTACAACGCCACATAAATACACACACACAGAGGACAAACAAAGGATGGCTCATTCAAGCACTAATCTTTTAGGAGTACAAAAACATCACTGGAATAAATTAAAATAGTGTCGCAATTATCTCACATTTTCACATACAACTCATTATACAATTGATGAAATGGAAACTGGCCTTATTCCTGTCAAAATAATGCCCTAAGTGAAATTTTTTCAACAAAGTAAATCAGAAACAAACAACTTCTCATCAATAACAACTTGACCTTGATCAAGTATTTTCGCAGCATGCGTGTGCAAAACTCATGATGCAACCACAGCCACAGGAGCAACCTGAGACTTGCCAGCCAATGGTTACTTCAGACCAATGTTGTCAAACAGCTGAACTCTGAGGAAACATGGAATGATGCAGTACAGTTTCCTGGAAACACATCACTTGTTTTATTATTCAAATTGTATTCTAATACATTGTCTTGTTTGAAAAATTAGCCCCCCAGAAAACCCAAAAGACCTGTAATGCCAGCATTTTTGGAGGCCGAGGTGGGCAGATCACCTGAGGTCAGGAGATCGAGACCAGCCTGGCCAACATGGTGAAACTCCATCTCTACTAAAAATACAAAAATTATGCATGCGTGGTGCCACATATCTGTAATCCCAGCTACTTGGGAGGCTGAGGCAAGAGAATCGCTTGAACCTGGGAGGCGGAGGTTGCAGTAAGCTGAGATTGCACCATTGCACTCCAGCCTGGGCAACAGAGTGAGACTCTGTCTCAGAAAAAAAAAAATTAAAGAGAACTACAGAAAAAAAAAAAATTTAACTTTCTAACAATAAATTCAGAAAACTAATCATTTTTAAACATTTTCAATGATGGGAATTGTATTAGTCAGGGTTCCCTAGAGGGACAGAACTAATAGGATATATATAGATATATATACACACACACACATACACATACTATATATGTGTATATATATACACACATATACATATATACATACTATATATGTGTATATGTGTGTAGATATACACATATATACATACTATATGTAGATATACATCCTATATATTATATATGCATATATAATATGTGTATATATTATAATATGTATATATGTGTATATACACATATATACTAATTGGATATGAGTATATATACACACACATATATAAAGGGGAGTTTATTAAGTAATAACTTACACAATCACAAGGTCCCACAATAAGCTGTCTGCAAGCTTGAGGAGGAAGGAGAGCCAGTCTGAGTCTCAAAACTGAAGAACTTGGAGTCCAATGTGTGAAGGCAGGAAGCATCCAGCACAGGAGAAAGATGTAGGCTGGGAAGCTAGGCCTGTCTCTCCTCTACACGTTTTTCTACGTGCTTTATATTCACTGGCAGCTGATTAGATTGTGCCCACAAGATTAAGGGTGGGTCTGCCTTCCCCGGCCCACTGACTCAAATTTTAATCTCCTTTGGCAACACCTCACAGGCACACCCAGGATCAATGCTTTGAATCCTTCAATCCAATCAAGTTGACACTCAGTATTAACCATCCCAGGAATATTTTGAAAACTATTAATGTACTTTTTCCTTCTGCCTTTGAGTATGAGACCATCACTTTAATTGGCATTTGACTAGAGACAAAAAAGGATTTTTCACAGAAGGAATGTAAACAGAAAGAATGAAGTACTATCCAACTTCTAATCTGCTAAATAAAATTGTGCAGCAAGAAATAACCCTGTGTGTCAGGCTTTCATTTTAAGAGAATATGAGCTGTAAGAAAACAGGTATTTTTTCTATTTTGTTCACTTCTGCATCCCCTATGAACAGACCCTGGTACATAGCAGATATCTAATATATACTTAGTGAGTGAATGAATGAATGAGAGGGAGTTGTATAAATGTTTTTATCTCCTCCTCTAGCATATCAGAAATCAAGTCTAGAGTTTTCAATTCAGACTGGAGTTGCCAAACTCACAGAATTCTCCTACAGGGTAGAAAATACAACTTTCTGTTATAATGAAGGCATGTCACTTGTTGTTCTGTTAAAGAAAGAGAATGCAACGCTGGAGGGCAGGTGAGAGGTTCCACCATAACCTCCCCCATGGAGACTGTGGAAGAAGAGAAAAGATGGAGCAAGACACCTAGAAGCATGTGCCCTGGTTTCTGTGCATTAGACAGGTAAAGATACACTGAAGGCAGAAGAAAAAGACTTGCCTTATTTTCTGTTTAGGACTCCTGAAAACGATCATCCTTTGTGACCACCCCCAGTCCTTACCACACGGGCTTCCTAGTAGAATTCACAAGGAGAATCTCTGCTGCCTGGAGCCCCTGACCTCAAGGAGGCCAGTCCTTTCAAGCACTTTCACCTGATTAAATCGGGTCGATTCAGGATAATCTTCATTTTGATTTACTCAAAATCAACTCATTTGGAACCTTGATTATATCTGCAAAATAACTTCACCTTTGCCAAGTAATGTAACTTACTCACGGGAGTGACATCCCATCACCTTTGCCACGTTCTGTTGGTTAGAAGCAATTCACAGTCTCACCCCAACTCAAGGAGAGGGGATTACACAAAGGTGTGAACACTATTATATTAGGTCACCCTAGGACCTGCTCTCCACGCTGGGCTCTAACCAGCAGAGAGGAAAGAGCAAACTGAGTTATGCAGGACAAATAACAAGCAGGGCGATCATGCTGACCATCAATCATCCCAGAGACCCCAGAGCCAAAAGACACCCCCCCCACACACACACACCATGTTTGTGCCTCATGTTCCTCTCCTCAAACACCCAGACGCAGTCTCAAAAGGATACAAGGAAGGAGAAACAGACTCAAAATCCTACAGACTGATCATTTTTACCTCTAGAGATTAAGATTTACCTAAACAAACTGTTGAAATCACGAGGGCAGACAGAGTTGAAAAAGTGTCAAATAGAATCAACAGTACATTTTTAAAATTGTTAAAAAGTAGAGGATCATGAGAGAGGCCGGTTCAATTAGAGATAAAATAAAGGACACACATTTTTATCCACATACCCCCAAAAGAGATGTAATTAAAAATCAATTTGACCTGCTGTACATATTTTTATAGAAATTCTGTAACTAAACTCATGAAAGGGATCTTTATTCATGGTGAATATGATTAATGTTATCTACTTACAAATTATTGAAAACTGTAAAATATATTTAAGTAAATTGAAAATGTTGTATAATTATAAATACCAATAATAACCTTCTTAGTTTGAACATAAAGAACACAGCATATTTTTGCTAAGAGAAAGTTGAATTTTCTTTGTCCCTACTAAACACGTGTTGAATAAATAATGTCCATTTAAATGGTTGTCAAAGGGTAGGCCAGTCCTGGGCATCAATGTGCTTCAATCTAGCCTTTCACCCACTGCATGAGGATGCAACTAACAAAAGAAGTCCCTGTCAGTCATTTGTTAGAATGTAAAGTATATTTTACTACATTAACTACTCTATTAACCATTTATTACATGTTAGACACTAGGCTAAGTGCTTTGTATATATTAAATCTCAGCAAATTATTGAAACACTATGAAGAATATGTAATAATGCCCATCTTATGGATGCGAGAACTAAGGCATTAAAAGGTTAAGTAATTTGCCCTTTGTCACACAATGAGTAGAGATCCTCTAAGGATTTAAACTCAGACCCACGTGGCTCCAAAATCCATGCTTGAAATCCTTGTACTGCACCTGTCAGACTGGTCTACAAAAGCCTATTAAACCCAAAATGTAGCTGGACACAGTATTGTCATTGTACCTATAGCTTTTAAAAATGGGAAAATAGTTTCCAAGTTTCACCTTGAGACAGACACCCTCATCTCTCTTTTCCGCCCCTGCAGGGGATAAGGGCAGGGGCTTTCTCAGCCCATCCATGGTTTCCTAGCTCTAGGACAAAAGGAGACTCCTCTAACTTCAAGTCTGTGCTGGTTGTTGTTCCCACAAGCTGAGGCAGGACTCATGATGGATGCTTTCAAGGCTCTGAGTGGGCAACCCTGGGGGTTCACAGTCTCCTGCCACATTAAAGCCCCAGGACATGACTACATCTGGGATAGTCCCTACCACCTTCTTACTGTCCCTCCTCAGGCTCCAGGGACTGACCTGTCTCCTTCCTTTCTGCTGCCACTGTTTCTTGCTTCCAGTCAGGGTTTTACTATTCTCTAACCTTCTGCACTATAGAAGCTCTTCTCTAGTGTTCTGAATTTTAACCTTCTTATCAGACAAAAAGCAAATCAGAAGTTCCCCATTCATCCCACCCTTCCCATAAAATGTGGAAGCTCACATTTGCATATAATTTTCAGTGACCAGACTGAGAGATTCAGGTGAAAGGGAGGTGAATATAACCAGTTGCTATGACAACAGCAAGACATAAAATGGCATAGCAACTCATAGGACAAGCTTTTAAAATTACATAAATTTGAAATATTTCAAGAAGTCATTCAAAATTACATGTAAGAAAATAACTGGCTGATTGAAAGAAGTATACCACACAAATAAACCACCTTGAATTAGGCAATTAAAGAGATACATACAATTCTAATCTTCAAGGGACTGTGAGAAAGAGGGGCAATTACAATTCTGCTGTCTTTGTAATATTACTTGCCAATCATAGTGATCCAGCTGCACTCACGTTAAAATTTTTCATGTCTACCACAAAGCTGAGAATTAAGTCACAACTACATTACAAGGTCAGCAAGAATGAAACAGAAATGTTTGCCTTTACCATTTGATGCCATTGGCCATTCTCCCTCTTTCTTAAAATTTTTTCTCTCTTGGTTTCCTGACACAGCATTCATTTACAACCTTCCCTCCTCTCAGATTGTTTCTTTCTTTCTCCACCTGGTCTTTTCCAAGTTTTGTAGATGGTTCTCATCCTTTTGGTATTTAACCACATGTCCTCGATTAATACCTCCTGACTGGTGGCTCCCAAATCTATACCTTCACTCCCAGACCTTTGGCCATGCAGACCCCACATTCCAATTGCATAAAGAGATCTCCATCTCCACTTGCATCTCCAAAGGCATCTCAAAATCCGCACTCTATATTCAATGTGAAAGACTATTTCTCCTCTTTCCTGGATTCCCTGATGAGGTTAATGGCACCAACATCTTCCAGGAATCCAGGCAAAAACTATTTTCATCACTGTCATCTCTTTTTCGCTCATATCCAGGCACTAAGCCCTATTACTTTGACCTCCGTAATAGCTATAGGGTCCATCTGCTCCAGTACAATCCAGGTGGGCACCAACAAGTCTAGAACTGCCCATTACCCCCTCATCAAACTGCAGCAATGGGCTCCCAACAGCTCTCCCTGCTTTCAGGCCTTCCTTATCCCATTATTGCCCATACAATCCTGATCATAAGCATTACATTGGTTTGTGTTGTGTTTTTAAAATATAAGCTTCTAGGCTTTGCCTCAGACATACTGAGTCAGAATCTATAGCGGAAGGACTTGGGAACTTATATTTTTCTAAGTATTCACAGACGATTCCTATAATCAGTACTACCAGACTGACTTAATTTAGAGCCCTTAGGCAAAATTTTTCATGGCCCCCATTGCTGGCAAAATCAAGTCCCAATACATGCTTAACATTTAAGACCCTCCACAATCTAATCTACACACATTCTTCCAGTCATCTTCCCCACTGTTACTTACCATGTACCTTATGCCCAAAATACACTCTTTGTCATTTCCAGAACCTCCACATTTCCCACCCCTCCATCGTGGGAAAATTTTTGTACACGTGTATGCTTAGTCTGGACCACCCTATACCAATGTCTCTCTGTATTCAAGTCCCATCCATCTTTCAAATAACTGTCATTATATTTATGACCATTTTTTGCCACACCACTATCTGTTGTTACCTTTATTGGTGCATCTATTGCTATATCTACTGATGCATCTATTGCTGTGGTTGTTATATTGCTATTTCTTTGTGTGCATGTCTACCTCTCCTCTGTGATATGAAGCTCCCTGGGGAAGCAGACTATGCCGCTATCCATCTTTGTATTCTTGGAGGGCTCACAGTAAGCAGCACACAGTTGGTGCTCAAAAATATTTGGATGAAGAAGGGAAATAGCAACAAAATCAGAATCAACTGCTTGGGGCAAATAGGTCTGCCTATTATTCCCTCTACTCATGTTATATTTTTCAACTTCCTGGCATGACTCATATCATCACCATTGCCTGAATGCCCTCCTTTTTCTCCCTCTTTGCTAGTCAAGTTCTACACAGTCTTTGAGACAAGGTCTCACAAAATATGGGCCACCTTCCACTTGAATCAGAAATACCTGGGTTGTTTGTCAAACTGCAGATTCCCAGGTTTCTCCCAAACATGAATTACAATCTCTTGGAGATGGAGCCTAAGAATCTTCATTTTTGACCAGCACTCTCGAGCAGCTCTTTTGCATAAAGATGTGGAGACCATCTGTTTTTAAACCTGGCTCAAACCCCACTCCTCTTAGAAATCCAACAATATGGGTCCGTTTTATAGACTTGATGCTGCTGCTTTGTGACCTTGTTTACTTTTGTCTTATGTTTTTATTTCGTTTTGTAAGCTATCAAATAATCTGTGTGAGTTGTGGAAACAAAATAGTATTATATATAAAATGTCATATAACACATACAGATTAGTAACTATGAGTATGTCCTAGGACCAACCTGCCACCATTCACATCCCTGCTCTAGCGCTTACTTACTGGCTACATGACTTTGGACTACTTAACACCTCCACACCACCACTGTTCCACTAAAGCTTAGAAGCATGTACATCATAGGGCTGTTGTGAGGATTGCATGAGATAATTCACAGAAGGTACAAACAGAGTACCCTAAGAAGTACTAGTTATCATTACTGCTGTATCATTATTACTGTCCAAAAAGTTCTTTGATTCTATTTGGGCAAATACAACACAAAACTTTAAAAAAGACTAACCATAAACTCTTTAGGGTTCTTTTTCTTTTCCCTCTGTTACCCTCATAGTGCAGAGTTGCCTTGCACATGAAATAGTGAACAAAAAGTATTAGACACATAAGAAGGAGCCCCAAATTTAGAAAGATCCAATACTGAACCATCATACAAAACTCTGATACTCAGGGCCTTACTCCTAGAAGCACAGTTTACCCTAGGTTTCTAGATCTAAATCATATGAAACAATTCCTGTCTAACCTACAGCAAAGGTCAAGAACTGAGACTCTACCTTTGTTTGGAGATTCTACTAGCCTATCTCATAGTAGATCATATCACTATCTGTATAGAAGAGTAGTAACTTCTCAGCTTGTGATTTCCATACTAAGGTATCGTGACCAATGCATGGTTTTAGAGGTTTAGACCCTATCCCTCACCCCATTCATTGCTTTCTTTTTCTCTCATCATCTTTCCTATTATTCCACTGCAGAGAATGTTCCAAGATATATGTTCTCTTAAAGATTTAACTGACTTCTTTATGGCCTTTTATGAAACAGTTTAGTGGGGGTTACCTCTTCCCAATACAGTTTTTTATCTTCTTATGGAAAGATGAAAGAAAGTAAATTTCATCACACTCTTTTTTTAATTTAGAATATTATTTCTTCATTAATTTCAGCTTTTATTTTAGATTCAGAGGGCTACATGTGTAGGATTGTTACATGGATGTATTGAAAGCAGATAATAAGCATAGTACCCAATAGGTAGCTTTTCAACTCAATGCCCCCTGCTTCTCCCCTTAATTGGGACTTAAGGCGCCATAACTTCCTATGATCATTTGTCATGGTTCTTTTTTCATCTAAAACATGATTTCTGCATTCAGTTTCTTTGTTTAGTCATTGCTTTAGATCACAGCTCAGGCACTGGCAACAATTCTACAGGGACCAGGCCTTGCTGTGTATGACACCGAAAAATGCTCCTCCTTACAAGGCTCTATATTTTAATTTTTTTAATTAAATAAATGAAAAATGAAGTAACAGGCAACCAAAAACTAAGATGATAGAATTGTCTTGTAATTCATTTCCAAAGGCTATATATTTGCTTTTCATTTATCTAAATGGCAAATGTTCTTTTCAGTGAGCTATGTTTTCAATCTTTCTACTCTTATAACAGCTTTACTGAGATATAATTCACATATAATAAAATTCATCCTTCTAGTATACAATTCAATGTTTTTAATATATTCACAGTTGTGCAAAGAACGTGACTATGTAATTTTAGAACATTTTCTTTTAGAAAAAGAAATCCTATACCGTTTAGTAGTCACTTCCCATCCCTTCCTCCAAGCCTCAGAAACCACTAATTTAATTTTCGCCTGTATGCATTTGCCTATTCTGGACATTTCATACAAATGAAAAAATATATATGTGGTCTTTGTGACTAGTTTTTTTTCACTTAGCATATTTTCAAGGTTCATCCATGCAGCATATATCAGCACTTCATTCCTGTTTATTGTTGAATGTTTCATTTTAAGGATATAGCACATTTTGTTTACCTATTCACCAATTGATAGACATTTAAGTAGTTTTCCCTTTTGGTTATCATGAATAATGCTGCCATGAACTTGTCTACAAGTTTTTGTATGGTTGTATGTTTTCATTCCACTCACATGCGTGAGTAGGAGCGGAAATGCTGGGTCATATGGTAACTGTTTAACATTTTGAGGAACTGCGAAACTGTTTGACAAAGTGGGCACACCAAGTTTACAGTCCCACCAGCAATAAAGCTTCTATAATAATTTCTCTATATCCTCACCAATGCTTGTTATTTTCCTTTTTTAAAATTAGAACCATCCTAGTAGATGTAAAGTGGTATCTCCTGTGGCTTTGATTGCTTACATTTATCAGCCATTTGTCTATCATTTTTGGAGAAATATCTATTCAAATCTTTGCCTGTATTTTAATTAGAGTACTTCTCTTTTTATTGTTGAGTTGTAAGAGTTCTTTACACATTTTAAATATAAGTTTTTAATCAGATATATGATTTGCAAATATTTTGTACAATTCTGTGGGTTGTATTTTCACTTTGTTTATGATATTCTTGAAGCAGAAAAGCTTTTCATTTTTATAAAGTCCAATTTATCTATTTTGTCATTTTTTATATCTAAGAAATCATTACCTAATTCACAGTCATAAAGATTTCCCCCGTTTTCTCTTAAGAGTTTTATACACTTAGCTATGTCTAAGCCTATGATTCATTGTGAGTTCATTTTTGTCTATGTTATTAGCTAGGGGTCCAGCCTCATTGTTGTGCTTATGAATACTCATTAAATTTTTTTCACACTCTTGTCAAAAATCAATTTACCATAAATGGAAAGGGTAATTTCTGGACCTCAATCAGATTCCATTGATCTATATGTCTGACCTTATCCCAATATCACACTGCCTTGATTACTGTAGCTCTGTAATATGTTTTTAAGTAGGGACATATGAGTCATCCCAATTTGCTCTTCTTTCAATGTTATTTTGGCTATTCTAGGTTCCTTGCATTTCTATATGACTTTTAGGATAGGCTTACCAATTTCTGCAATGAAGGAAGCTAGGTTTTGAAAGGGATTGCATTGAATCTGTGGCTTAATTAGAGAACTCTTTTTTTTTTTTTTTTTTTTTTTTTTTTTTTTTTTTTTTTTTGAGACAGAGTCTCACCCTGTGACCCAGGCTGGAGTGCAGTAGCATGATTTTGGCTCACTGCAACCTCCACATCCTGTGTTCAAGCAATTCTCCTGCCTCAGCCTCCCAAGTAGCTGGGATTACAGGCACACACTCCCATGACCAGCAAATTTTTGTATTTTCAGTAGAGACAGGTTTCACCATGTTGGTCTATCTAGTCTCAAACTCCTGACCTCAGGTAATCCACCCACCTCGGCCTCCCAAATTGCTGGGATTACAGGCATGAGCTACCATGCCTGGCTGATATGTAAGATTTTAATCCTACTGTGAAGTTGTTAGCTGTTTGCCTTGTAATTTCTATTGTGTTTTGTTTTATAGCCTGCAGGATATGTACTCTAGTGTGTTTTTGTGGTAGCAGGTATTGTTCTATTGTTTCCATGTTTAGAACTCCTTTAAGGGTCTCTTGTAAGGCCAGTCTAGTGGTAATGAATTCTTTTAGCACTTGTTTGTCAGAAAAAGTTTATTTCTCCTTCATTTTTAAAGCTTAGTTTGGTGGGATATGGAATTCTTGATAGAAATTCTCCTTTAAGAATGCTGAAAATAGGCCCCTGATATCTCCAGGCTTGTAAGGTTTCTGCCAAGAAGTCCACTGTTAGCCTGATCAGGTTCCCTTTGTGTGTGATTTTCCCTTTTTCTCTAGCTACCTGTGAGACTTTTTCTTTAGCATTGGCCTTGGACAGTCTGGTGATATATGCCTTGGTGATATTCATTTTGCATAGTCTCTCACAGGTATTCTCCAGGTTTCTTTTATCTAGATGTCTACCTCTCTAGCAAGATTAGGGTAGTCTTCTTAAATTAGTTCCTCTAGCATATTTTCCAGTTTGTTTGCTTTTTTCTTTTTCTTTTTTTCCTTTTCTCTGAGGAATGACAGTAATTCTTAGATTTGGTTGCTTTACATAATCCTATATTTCTCAAAAATGTTGCTCATTTTTAAAAATTCTTTTTTCTTAATTTTTTTCAGATTGGATTCATTTAAGACTGGTCTTCAAGCTCTGAAATCCTTTCTTCTGTTTAGTCCAGTCTATTGATAAACGTTTTAATTGTATTTTGAAATTTCTTAAGTGTTCTTAAGTTTTTCAGTTCCAGAAGCTCTGGTGATTTCAAGATGTTTATCTCTTCCTTTATTTCCTGGATTGCTTTAGAAATTTCTTTATGAATGTTCAACCTTGTCTTAGAACTCAATGAACTTCCTTTAAATTCATGTTTTGAATTCTTTATCTGTCATTTCTGAGTTTCCATTTTGGTTAGGGACTAATGCTGAAGAACTAATGCAATCCTTTGGTAGTATCACTTTATTCAGATTTTTCATGATGCCAGAATTTTTGTGCTATTCCCTTCTCATCTAGAGACTCTGGCACTTCTAATTTTTATAATTATTTTCATGTGGGTAGGATTTTTTCTTTTTCTTTCTTTCTCTATAATGTCTTATTTTTTCTTTCCCTTTCCCTTTTCCCCCTTCTCTAGGGGGAGTGTGACTGTAGAGAATGCTGGATACGATCTTTTGGCTTTGCTTCTATAGCCCTATGCGCTTCTTTCAGCAGGTTTTATATTGGGCTACACAGCTTTCCCTACAAGCCCGTAGAGCCAGATGCACTCAACATTCCTGGGTATATACTTGATCCTCGTTTACTGGCAGAAGCTATCTACTGCCTCAGGCATGGGCTGATTCATGAAATTCACAGTGATCTGATCTCCCTACTCAGTCCTGGAGCAGGGTAGGTTGGTGGGGATGGGACATGAAGGGCAGTGCCAGACCAGCCAGGTCTGCCTGCAGGTCCTCTTATGGCAAACACAGGCACCAGTTACAAGGGGCAATCCAACGGGTAGCCACCAAGCACCCAGAGGTGTCCCTTGGTGTGGAGCTGGGAAATCTCCTTGGCTACAAAATCTCTGCATGGGGAAGTGGGGCAGCCTAAACTCCTAATATAGGAGAGTGGGTGCTCTCGATGGATGCCTGGACATCTGCCTGTGCATGGAGAGGGTCCCCCTGCACCAGGATCTCTGCAGCGGAAGGGTGGGGTGGCTCAGGCTGCTGAAGTAGGCAATTAGGTACTCAGAATGCCTGGATATCTTCCTGGGCAGGGAGCAGAAAGAACCCCACTGCACCAAGATCTATGTCTGGGAAGGGTGAAGCAGCTCAGGCTGCTAAACTAGGTGAATGGGTGCTCCTAATACCCGGAGAACTGCCTGAGTATGGAGCAGAGAGAGTATTGCTGCACCACAATATATGTCAAGGAAAGGTAGAGTGGCTCAGGCTGCTGGTACAGGCAAGCAGTTTCTGAAATGCCTGGATTTCTGCTTGAGAGTAAAGCAGAGAGGGCCCTGCTGCACCTTGATCTCAGGGGATCAGGGTGGGGCACCAACCAATGACACATGCAGGCTGTTTCCAGGGCTCCAAGCTAGCTCTGGTTGCAAGTTTTGCCAACCACAAGAAACTATAGCTGTAGCAGGTCTCCTCCCACCCTAGGCTTGCAACTCGGCAGAGCCCAATTCCAGCACCTCCTGCTGAGGTGCTTTCCACAGTTCTGGCTGTAAAGGCCCCTACTCCACTCCAGAGCAACCGCTCCAATACCTAGTCCAAAACTAAAATGCCTAAGCAGCACGCTGCTGGATTGCCAAAGGATGGCTAACTTTGTACGTGCCTGGATTAAAAAAAGCATCCTGCTCTCAGTCCCAGGTCTGGGAAAATGTCTGCAGCTTTTCCCAGTGTCTTTTCCTCACAGTGTCTCCAAGCCTCTCTCCAAGTTAACTCTAGGGCTCAGAGAAGCAAATGTACTCTCCTTATACCTGGGTTGCTCAAATCACCAGTGAAAAAGGGAGTCACAGAGGGAAGCTGTCTCCCTCTCTCACCCATTGGGTCTTCACTCACTTTTATCAGCCAGACGCCATCATGGGGCTGTTCACTGGTGTTCTCCTCTCCAGATTCTGGGGTATGCTTCACAGTTCCATAGATACCCATTTTCCTTCTTGAAATAAATCTCATAGATTTTATCTTTATGTACTATCATGCTATTTCTAAGTGGCTGAGGCATACTAAAAGCCTCTAATCTGGCCGGGCATGGTAGCTCACGCCTATAATCCCAGCACTTTGGGAGGCCAAGGTGGGCAGATTACCTGAGGTCAGGAGTTCGAGACCAGCCTGGCCAACATGGTGAAACCCCATCTCCACTAAAAATACAAAAATTAGCTGGGCTTGGTGGCCTGTAATCCCAGTTACTCGGGAGGCTGAGGCAGGAGAATTGCTTGAGCCTGGGAAGTGGAGGTTGCAGTGAGCCAAGATCATGCTGCTGCACTTCAGCCTGGATAACAGAGCAAGACTGTCAAAACAAAACAAAACAAAACAAAAAAAGCCTTTTAATCTGCCATCTTGGAAAAAACTTTTTTTATACTATTGTTAATGGAATTGTTTTCTCAATTACATTTTTTAGTTGTTCATTGCTAGTGATTGTATAGAAGTACAACTCATTTGTGCATATTGTCTTATATTCTGTAAACTTGTTGAACACTTTATTAGTCTGAAATATTTTGTGAATGCATTCCAAAGGATTTTCTATAAAGAAGATTGTGTCATCTATGTCATCTATGAATAGAGATAGCTTTACTTCTTGCTTTTCAATCTTGAAGTCTTTTATTTATTTTACTTGCCTAATTGTCCTGACAAGAACTTCCAGAACAATGTGGCATCAAAACGATGAGTGGAGATCCTTCAATTGTCCCTGATCTTAGAAGGAAATCTCTCAGTCTTTCACCATTAATAATGATATTATCTGTGGGTTTTTCATAGATTCCCTGTATAAGGCTGAGATTATTTCCTTCTATTCCTAGATTTAACAGTGTTTATAACCATAAAAAGGTGTTGAATTTTTTCAAATGTGTTTTATGTATCTACTGAGATATAGAGTGGGTTTTGTCGTTTATTCTGTTAATATATATGACATTGATTGAGTTTTATATGTTGAACAGCCTTGCAGTCCTTGGACAAATCCCATTTGGTCCTGGTATATTATCCTTTCTGTATGTTATTGGTTTTCATTTGCTAGTATTTTGTTGAGGATTTTTACATCTATACTCATAAAAGATATTGATTGGTGGTTTTCTTTTCTTGTCATGTCTTTGTCTCATTTTGATATCAGTGTAACACTGGCCTCATAGAATGGGTTGGGAAGTAATCCTTCCTCTTCTATTATTTTGAAGAGTTTGTGAAAGACAGGTATTAATTTTTTGAACTCTATACTCAGGCAGTTCTCCAGGTATTTGTAGACATCACCAGTGAAGACTTGAGACATGTTTTATGGCCAAACATGTGATCTGTCCTGGAAATGTTTCTTGTACACTTGGGAAGAATTTGTATTCTGTTGTTTTGGGGGTAGAGTGTCCTGTATATGTCTTTTGGGTCTAGTTGGTTTGTAGTGTTGTTCAAATCTTCCTAAGGGACAATTTCTATGGACTGCTTTTTCCCTGTATGTGGGCCACAGTTTCCTATTTCTTGTGTGTCTCATAATTTTTTGTTGAGAACTGGACATTTTAAATAATATAATGTGGCAATTCTAGAAATAAGATTCACCCCTTCCCTGTGGTATTTTGGTTTTGCTGTGTGGTGCTGTTTGTTGTTGCTGCTGCTGCTGTTTATTTAGTGACTTTCCTGAACTAATTATGTAAAGTCTGCATCTTTATCATGTGCAGCCATGAGGTCTCTGCATGTTTAGCTTAGTGGTCAGCTAATGATTGAAAAGAAATTTCCCCCTTCCACCACAGGAGGACACAGGGAGAAAGCACCATCTATGAACAAGGAAGCAGGCCCTCACCAGACAGATGCTGAATCAATCTGTTGGTATCTTGATCTCAGACTTCCCAGCCTCCAGAACTGTGAGAAGAAACATTGGTCAACTCGTTTTACAGGAAACTTAGTAATATAAGTGTCAGTGATATAAAAGAGAATATAGGGGGATCTGGCAAGATGGCCAAATAGGAACAGCTGCAGTCAGCAGCTCCCAGCGAGACCAACGCAAAAGGTAGGTGATTTCTGCATTTCCCACTGAGGTACCCTGTTCATCATATTGGGACTGGCTTGGCAGTGGGTGCAGCCCACAGAGGACGAGCAGAGCAGGGTGGGGTGTCACCTCACCTGGGAAGTACAAGGAGCTGGGCCGGGGGGCCTCCCTTTCCCAGCCAATGAAAGTCATGAGGGACTGTGCTATCCAGCCCAGATACTAAGCTTCTCCCACAGTTTTTGCAACCCACAGACCAGGAGATTCCCTCCTAGTGGTGCCTATACCACCAGGGTCCTGGGTTTCAAGCCCAAAACTGGGCAGCTGTTCAGGCAGACACCAAGCTACCTGCAGGAATTTTTTTTCATACCCCAGTGGCACCTGGGACCCCAGCAAGACAGAACCATTCATTTCCCTGGAAAGGGGGCTGAAGCCAGGAAGCCAAGTGATCTTGCACGGCAGGTCCCACTCCCACGGAGCCCGGCAAGCTAAAATCCACTGGCTTAACATTCTCGCTGCCAGCACAGCAGTCTGGAGTCAACCTGGTACATCAAACTTGGTTGGGGGAAGAGGTGTCCACCATTCTTGAGGCTTGAGTAGGCGGTTTTCCCCTGAGCATGCTAAGGACTGGGCAGAACTCAACACAGCACAGCAAAGCGACTGTGGTCTGACTGCCTCTCTAGATTCCTCTTCACTGGGCAGGGCATCTCTGAAAGTTAGGTAGCAGCCCCAGTCAGGGGCTTATAAATAAAACTCCCACTGCCCTGGGACAGAGCACCTGGGGTAAGGGGCAGCTGTGGGCGCAGTTTCAGTGGACTTGAACATTCTTGCCTGCTGGCTCTGAAGACAGCGGCGGATCTTGACAAAGAGGGTTCTCCCAGCACAGCGCTCAATCTATCCTAACGGACAAACTACCTCCACAAGTGGGTCTCTGACCCCTGTGCCTCCTGACTGGAAGAGACCTCCCAACAGGGGTTGACAAACACCTCATACAGAAGAGCCCCTGCTGGCATCAGGCCTGTGCCCCTCTGGGACAAAGCTTCCACAGGAAGAAGCAGGCAGCAATCTTTGCTGTTCTGCAGCCTCCGCTGGTGATACCCAGGCAAATAGGGCCTGGAGTGGACTGCCAGCCGACTGCCAGCCAACTGCAGCAGACCTGCAGAAGAAGGGCCTGTTAGAAGAAACACTAACAAACAGAAAGCAATAACATCAACACCAGCAAAAGTGGACTCCCACACACAGAAACCCCATCTGAAGGTCATCAACCTCAAATATCAAAGGCAGATAAATCCACAAAGAGAAGGAAAAACCAGTGCAAAAATGCTGAAAATTCCAAAAAACAGAATGCCTCTTCTTCTCCAAAGGATCACAACTCCTCTCCAGCAAGGGCACAAAACTGGACAGAGAATGACTTTGATGAATTGACAGAAGTAGGCTTCAGAAAGTGCATAATAACAAACACCTCTGAGCTAAAGGAGCATGTTCTAACCCAATGCAAGTAAACTAAGAACCTTGATGAATGGTTACAGGAACTGCTAACTAGAATAACCAGTTTAGAGGAGAGCATAAATGACCTGATGGAGCTGAAAAACACAGCACAAGAACTTCGTGAAGCATACACTAGTGTCAATACCCAAATGGATCAAGTGGAAGAAAGGATATCACTGAATCAAATAAAGTGTGAAGACAAGATAAGAGAAAAAAGAATGAAAAGGAACAAACAAAGCCTCCATGAAATATGTGAAAACACCAAACCTATGATTCACTGATGTACCTGAAAAGTGATGCGGAGAATGAAACTAAGTTCTTAGAAACCAACCAGAATGGCCAGGCATGGTGGCTCACACCTGTAATCCCAGCACTTTGGGAGGCCAAGGTAGGTAGATCACAAGGTCAGGAGATCGAGACCATCCTGGCCAACATGGCGAAACCCTGTCTCTGCTAAAAATGCAAAAATCAGCGGGATGTGGTGGCATGCGCCTGTAGCGCCATCTACTCAGGAGACTGAGGCAGGAGAATGGCTTGAACCCAGGGGGCAGAGGTTGCAGTGAGTCGAGATCGCGCCACTGCACTTCCGCCTGGGCAACAGAGCAAGACTCTGTCTAAAAAAAGAAAGAAAAAAAGAAAAGAAAAGAAAGAAAGGAAAAGGAAAAAAAAAGAAACCAACAAGAACAAAGAGATAACATACCAAAATCTCTGGGACACAACTAAAGCAGTGTTATAGAGAAATTTATAGCACTAAATGCCCACATCAGAAAGTGTGAAAGATATAAAATTGTCACCCTAACATCACAATTAAAAGAACTAGAGAAGCAAGAGGAAACAAATTCAAAAGCTACTGGAAGACAAGAAAACTAAGATCACAGCAGAACTGAAGGAGAAAGAGACGTGAAAAACCCTTCAAAAAAATTGACGAATCTAGGAGCTAGTTTTTTGAAAAGATTAACAAAATAGATAGACCACTAGCCAGACTAATAAAGAAGAAGAGAGAGAAGAATCAAATGGACACAATAAAAAAAATAGAGGGAATATCACCACTGATCCTACAGAAAGACAAACTACCATCAGATAATACTATAAACACTTCTATGCAAATAAACTAGAAAATCTACCAGAAATGGATAAATTCCTGGAAAAATGCACCCTCCCAAGACTAAACCAGAAAGAAGTTGAATCCCTGAATAGACCAATAACAAGTTCTGAAATTGATGCAGTAATTAACAGCCTACCAACCAAAACAAAGCCCAGGACCAGATGGATCACAGCCAAATTCTACAAGAGGTACAAAGAGGAGCTGGTACCATTCCTTCTGAAACTATTCCAAACAATAGAAAAAGAGGGACTTCTCCCTAATTCATTTTATGAGACCAGCATCATCCTGATTCCAACACCTGGCAGAGACACAACAAAAAAAAGAAAATTTCAGGCCAAGACCCCTGATGAACCTTGATGCAAAAATCCTCAATAAAATACTGGCAAACCAAATTCAGCAGCACATCAAAAATCTTATCCACGGTGATCAAGTTGGCTTTATCCCCGGGATGCAAGGCTGGTTCAATATACATAAACCAATAAACATAATCCATCACATGAACAGAACCAATGACAAAAACCACATGATTATCTCAATAGATGGAAGAGAAGACCATGGATAAAATTCAACACCCTTCATGCTAAAAGCTCTCAATAAACTAGGTATTGAGGGAACGTGTCTCAAAATAATAAGAGCTATTTATGACAAACTCATAGCCAATATCATACTGAATGGGCAAAAGCTGGAAGCATTCCCTTTAAAAACTGTCACAAGACGAAGATGCCCTCTCTCACCACTCTTATTCAACATAGCATTGGAAGTTCTGACCAGGGTAATCAGGCAAGAGAAGGAGATAAAGTGTATTCAAATAGGAAGAGAGGAAGTCAAATTGTCTTTGTTTGCAGAAGACATGATTGTATATTTAGAAAACCCCACTATCTCAGCACAAAAACTCCTTAAGCTGATACGCAACTTCAGCAAAGTCTCAGGATATAAAATCAATGTGCAAAAACCACAAGCTTTCCTATACACCAATAATAGACAAGCAGAGAGCCAAATCATGACTGAACACTCATTCACAATTGCTACAAAGAGAATAAAATACAACTTACAAGGGAATACAACTTACAAGGGACCTGAAGGACCTCTTCAAGGAGAACTACATACCACTGCTCAAGGAAATGACAGAGGACACAAACAAATGGGAAAACATTCCATGCTCATGGATAGGAAGAACCAATATTGTGAAAATGGCCATACTGTCCAAAGTAATTTATAGATTCAATGCTATTCCCATCAAACTATCATTGACTTTCTTCACAGAACTAGAAAAAACTACTTTAAATTTCATATTGAACCAAGATAGAGCCCATATAGCCAAGAAAATCCTAAGCAAAAAGAACAAAGCTGGAGACGTCACACTACCTGACTTTAAACTATACTACAAGGCTACAGTAGCCAAAATAGCATGGTACTACTACCAAAACAGATACATAGACCAATGGAACAGAACAGAGGCCTCAGAAATAACACCACACTTTCACAACTATCTAATCTTCAACAAACGTGACAAAAACAAGCAATGGGGAAAGGATTCCCTATTTAATAAATGGTGCTGGGAAAACTGGCTACCCATATGCAGAAAACAGAACTGGACCCTTTCGTTAGGCCTTATATAAAAATTAACTCAAGATGGATTCAAGACTTAAACATACAACTTAAAACCATAAAAACCCTAGGAGAAAACCTAGGCAATAGCATTCGGGACATAGGCATGGGCAAAGACTTCATGACTAAGACACCAAAATCAATGGCAACAAAAGCCAAAAATGACAAATGGGATCTAATTAAACTAAGGAGCTTCTGCTCAGCAAAAGAAACTATCATGAGAGTGAACAGGCAAACTACAGAATGGGAGAAAATTTTTGCAATCTGCCCATCTGACAAAGGTTTAATATCTAGATTCTACAAGGAACTTAAACAAATTTACAAGAAATAAACAACCCTGTCAAAAAGTGGGCAAAGGATATGAACAGACACATCTCAAAAGATGACATTTATAGAACCAACAAACATATGAAAAAAATCTCATCATCACTGGTCATTAGAGAAATGCAAATCAAAACCAAAATGAGATACCATCTCATGCCAGTTAGAACAGAGATCATTAAATAGTCAGGAAAGAGCAGTTGCTGGCGATGATGCAGAGAAATAGGTATGCTTTTACACTGTTGGTGGGAATGTAAATTAGCTTAACCATTTTGGAAGACAGTGTGGCAATTCCTCAAGGATCTAGAACTAGAAATACCATTTGACCCAGCAATCCCATTACTGGGTATATACCCAAAGGATTATAAATCATTCTACTATAAAGACACATGCACATGTATGTTTATTGCAGTACTATTTACAATAGCAAAGACTTGGAACCAACACAACTGCCCATCAATGATAGACTGGAAAAAGAAAATATGGCACATATACACCTTAGAATACTGTGCAGCCATAAAAAAGAATGAGTTCATGTCCTTTGCAGGGACATTGATGAAGCTGAAACCATCATCCTCAGCAAACTAACACAGGAACAGAAAACCAAACACCACATGTTCTCACTCACAAGTGGGAGTTGAACAGTGAGAAAACATGGACACAGGTAGTGAAACATCACATACTGGGACCTGTTGGGTGTTGGGGGATAAGGGGAGGGAGAGCATTAGGACAAATACCTAATGCATGTGGGGCTTAAAACCTAGATGATGGGTTGATAGGTGCAACAAACCACCATGGCACATGTATACCTATGTAACAAACTGCATGTTCAGCACATGTATCCCAGAACTTAAAGTAAAATAAAATTTAAATAAAGAAATTTTCCTGAAGGCCCTGGACCAATAAGTCTCTAAACATTTGCTGAGGGGTCTATATGTATATTGGATGATTTCAACCCTCTGGAAGTTTAGAAGTCTGCTTCAGCCTTCACTTCTTACTTGTACGAGCCTGAAACTCAGCCAAAGGTGAGAGACTAGAATGTCCCCAGGTGTTTTCTGGGCAATGCACAGTTCTGCCCATACACATAGCCTTCTACAACCCCAGGAATATGTCAGAGCTTTCCAAATTCCACATATTCATCTCATTTCTCAGATTTTACTATTAAGTTTTTTAGCTAGCATATTGTTTGCCTCAAGTGGTGTATTGCCTCAGGAGATGTGCATTAAACAATAGCTGGTGACTATTTCATTTTTGGCAAACATCCTGGGAAAAGGACTTTTCCCATTAAGTGAGCTCTAAGTTAGGTCAAATAGAGACAACTCCTGTGCAGTGGTCTTTTCCAGGAAGCTTCCAGGCAGGTCAAATAGTGACACTTATCTGGAGATGGCGCTTTTCAGGGAGCTCCAAATATATTCTTCCCCTTCAGTGGCTGCTAGGCTACTGGTTTCTCTAATGACTGTATTTGCAAATCTGCTGGTTGTCAAGGTTACTGCAGAATTTGGGAAAGGTGATGGAAATGGGACAGTTAAAAAGCCGAAAAGCTTGCTCTTCTTCTTACAGAGATCCAGCCATTTTTCTTGAACAAATAACTCACAGATTGTTGCACATCTTTGGTTAATTTTCAGAGTTCTAAAAAGTTTGTTTTGATAATTTTTTCCAGTGTTTTTGTCGCTTTTACAGAAGAGGTCTTCAGAGGTCTCATTATACCATTCCCAAAGTGCTTCTAAGTTCTTTTAATAAGTGGTGCTTGAAAGGATTGGTCCAAAATATATAAATAATTCTCACAACTCAATAACTTTTTAAAATTCAACTTTTTAGAATTTTCAAATGAGAAAAAATTTGAACAGACACTTTATCAAGGAAGATATGTGGAGAGCAAAAAAAGTACATAAAAATATTATGAACATCTTTAGTTATTAGGGAAATGCAAATTAAAACCATAATATGATACCACTATACACCTACTAGAATAACTAAAATTTAAAAAAAAATAACTGCTACGTGCCGGTGAGGTTGCAGAGCAACTGGAACTCTCATACATTGCTGGTGGTTGTATAAAATGGTACAGTCAAAAGTTTGGTACATACCAAATGTTTGGCAGTTTCTTATGAAGTTAAACACACCTTTACCATACAACATAGCAATCCTACTGTAATTATTTTCCCAAGAGAAATAAAAACATATATCCATCTAATGCCCTGTATGCAATTGTTTATCACCGCTATAGCTTTATTCATAATCATCACAAATTAGAAACAATCCAAAGTTCATCAACTGGTGAGTTAAATAGAAAGAAACAAACTACTGATGTGAGCAGTAATATGGATGAATATCAAATGCAGCAGGCTTAGTGAAAGAAGCCAGACTCAAAAGACTTCACACTGTATTATTCCATTTATGTGACATTCTGGAAAAGGCAAAACTACATAAACAGAGAATAGATTCATAGTTTTCATGGCTCTCGTTTGGGTTAAAGGATGGACTACAAAGAGGTATGAAGGAGCATTTTGGGGTGAGGGAAAAGTTCAAAAAGAGGTTACCTAGCAGTGTGCATTTATCAATATTCATAGAGTCATGTATCTAAAAAGGGTAAACTTTACTGTAGGCAAATTATACCTCAACCAACTTGACCAAAAGAAAACAATCTTCCTGCTCTAAACATCATTTCTCTTGGTTACATTAGTTTAGCTTAAGACTACCCTTAGCCAATTTCCAACTGCTATGTGTTTAACAGACTATCCAGAATTTAAATTTATCCTTCATGAAGTATCTAAAAACATCACTGCACTATGAGTTGTTTTCATGCAGAATGTGTAAGAGAATTTGATAAGTATAAGAAAAAAAAAATTTGACAACATATCTAACTAAAAGATAAAACTACAATGAGATTCAGTGTGGCATGCTTATCATAAAAAGAGAGAAACAACATAAATTCTGGCCAATAGTTGACTGGCTAAATAAGTAATCATAAAACCATAACATAGAATATTATGTAGCCATTAAATAATTATATAATTATAGATCAATATTTGCTAATATAAAAAGGTATCTATAGTATTTTGTTAAGAACAAATAAATAAATAGTATCTTAGTATGATTTTGTTTTGGAAATGCTAAAAAAAATCCCCCAAACTATAAATGCTGACTATCTCTTGACAAGTAATTTGGTAGTTTATGTTTTCTTCTTGGCTTTTTTCTGTGTTTTCTGAATTTCTTATTATAGACATGTGCAAGATAATCCTGCTCCTCATCTTAAGATCCATTGGTCTGCATCTTAGAGTTGCTTGGATAACTGACCAATATCTTGTCCTGCAGCTTTCAGTTCAGGAAAGCAGAAGGATCCAGTTGTGTTCAAGCCTAGGGGTGTTTTACTGCATCACACACGGGAGACCTTTTGTATATTTTTTAACACCAAGATGGACATGATACACCTGGCTCTGATGAGTGTCCTCAGCTCATATCTGAGCTACAAATGCAGAACTGTTCCAGCCTCATTATTTAAGACTGGGCATCCAGGGAAGCACTGAGCTTCCAGAAGCTTTGATGTAACCAGCAGTCACTCAGACTTCTCATCCACAACAGTGTAACTGCTGATGACCTTTTGAGGTGACTTGGAAACTTATACCTCCATCTGTCATTAGACAATGTTGCTGTGACCTCTTTCTGTAACCTTTAGATAAATAAACCTTGTTTGATTATTCAAATGCTAGCTGTGCCTGGTCATTCTGAATCTAAAACAATTGATATTTATTAATTCAGTCCATTTCCATTTGTAAAAAAGAAAATAAAACCTATTTAGTGAATCCATAGCATCGTTCTTAACAAATAAAATAAAAAATACAATCTGTTGTTTATAAGACAGAAAGTTCTCATTAAATTAAAATTAACACCGCTCTTCGGACTGCAGAGTCTGAATTCTTTCAAAGATATGCCTTGGGGTGATTACCTAGCTGGTATAATTGATTGTATTTTTCTATTATAGAATGTATTAAGTTATACAAAATTTGTTTAATAAAAATACTTCTACTGTGTAATACAATCTCTAGATAAAATATTTTTTAAATAATATTCTCTCTAAGTTACCTTAAAAGCAAAGCTTGATTTAAAAAGTGGATGTGGAAGGCTGGTTATAATATAAACAACCAAAAAACCTATTGAAAAGACCACAATAAATCCGTTGAGAAATAGGAGAAATCCTAGTTGGAGCAACTACTTACATCCATAACCCGAGCCTTCATGGTAGAATGGAAGTTATCTTTTTTAACTGCCTGCTTACACACTAAGTACTGGGAGGAAAATTGAAAACACACAAACATCCACATAAAAACACGTGCACCAAAACAAACACACAAAGCAAATTACAGATGCCTACTCAATTACATTTCCTAGTGGGACTGAAAAGTAATCAACTCTAATCAGATAATTAAGAACATAGGATGTAAACCATGCCAAATTTGTCTTGATCTCAGATCCAGTACCTTTTAAAGTGCAGACATGATTACTGCCTCATTTACATATTATGACTCATCTTCTGACTGCACATAAACCCTCAAAAACAGGGTGATTACTACACTAAAGTTTGAGCACATGCAGTGTTTAAAGGCAGCACAGATACCTGATCCTTCTACATAGACTAATTCTTAAAACAATCTTTGCCTCAAACAAACAACAAAGTAATTTTGAGCTTTTATTTGCCTAACATTTATTATACGTAACACCTTAGCCATGGCAATCCTACTGCCCATATTTTCAAACCATGTCTGATTTTAAATGTTTCATTGCTGCATACCTTGTCTTCTTCTTTAGACTGAAAAATACAGCCTTCTTAATGATAGGGAACATAAAAGACAGTCCCATTGCTGGCAAGGAAGCCTCATGGGAAGACCAGAAACACACAGCTAAACAGGATAAGCTGGTAGAGAAGTTACATAATAGAGTACCCAGAAGCTCAGAGGAGTGATAATCATCTTAGCTTCTTTGTAATCCAAGGCTTTATAACATATGTGTAAATTAGAACTCAGAGCTGTACATCTAAGTATGTTAATAACTTTAAATAGATTTGAAGATTGAAAAGCACATCTGTAGTGTTAATGAAACAGAAATAATCTGAAACAGTAATCTCCAAACATTTTAATCACATGCCTCCTCAGTAAAAAAAATTTGATTACTCACCCCCAATACCTGTATATTTATTTGTTTGTAAATATATCCTTGTACTATTGTCCTTAGCTACTATTATATGGCACAATATATATTTCGATGATATTAATCATTAACAATTGTAGATTAGTCATGTATTTTTTAAAGTCTTCTTAATGGTAATTGTTTTGTGATTGCTTTGTGATGTGATTGATAAAGAATTTTTAAATTCTTTAATTTTTAAATTCTTTTTTTGGGGGGAGGCAAGATGGCCAACTAGATGCAGCTAGGAGGAACATCTGCCACCAAGGGATGGGGACATCAGGAAGACTGATACACTCTCAGCAAATCTTCAGAGGGAAGGTATTGAGAGCAGACTAAGGAAGGACACAGATGCTGGGCTGAAGGGGGAGGAAGCTGGGAACCCTGCACCGGATTACCATGCACCAGGACTCATTCCTGGCCCCCAACAACTCCTGGGAAAGAGGTGAGTTGAGCATGCCAGGAGTGACTTACTCTTGCCACAGACCTCTGGAATCCTGCAGCAGGAAATCCCAAGACCCCTAAGGACACTTGAGCTTGCAGGGAGAACTGGATAGAGAGGTAGTAGGGACAGAACTCCAGCGATGCAGAGCCTAGAGAGTTTGGTACAGGAGCACCTGTAATGGAGTACAGCCAGCGACACCCATCCCAAGGCTTGCCTTACTCTTTTAGGAGATTTCAGCCTTAGGGGAACTGTCAGACCTGAAAAGAACAGGGCAATCTTGCCCATGAGATGGGGCTGGTATGACCTGAGCAACCACATCTGCTGGCCTCTCTTGGGGGGCCAACGTGGTGGTGCCTGTTTGCAGTAAAGCCTGGGATGCCCAGCCGGGATGCCTCCTGGGGACCTGCATCATAGCTCCTGCACTGGCAGACTGCACCTGACTGTTGGAGAGCTCCAGCAGAGCAGCCCCTTCCAATGCACACCAACCCATCTACACCTTCCCCTCACCATAGCCCCTCCATGCCACTTTGCCAGCATGCACTTGCCCATGGCCACTCCCCACATTGTTTTGCAAGCATGCATGCACATGGATAGAACACACCTCCCATTCTCCACTGGCACACAAATGAACATGTACCCCATTATGCCACAGTTGCCAGTGGGAGCACATCCCACATCACCACAACCCACCATCATTGTCAATGTAAATACACACAAGAAGACAGTGGCCCTGCCCACTGCCTGGGCAGCCATTGCCACCAGCACAATCACATGCATGGAAGGTGCCAGCCCTACACCTACTAGCACCCCATGGCAGGACTGACACCACTGCCAGCATGAATGCATGCCTAGAAGACAGCAGCCTCATCCCCTACCACAAGTGCCACACTGCCACTGCCACCACTGCAAACGTATTTATGGAGGCTGGCACAATTGTGCCTGCCAGTGCCCAACCGCAGCTGATGAGTGTGCACCTCACCATGCTGCCGCTGCTGCTGGAACATACAAACCATCATGGGTCCTGTTGCCACCACACAATGAAGCACCCTGGCTGACACCACACATCAGAATGTTGTTACCAGAGGTCCAGAAACACCTCAACAACTCCTGTGCAGAAGGTTCTTAACTTCTAGGGGCCAGAGAAAAAAAGCTGGGAACCTGATACCAGCCCTCCAGAGATACAGACTGCAGCCAGGAGTTCTTAGCTGAGCCTTGACCCACTAAAATCTTCCAGAAACAAAACTACAATCAAACCCCTAAAGACATGAAAGAAGATGAAAATTTTTAAAAATCCAAAGGACAGCAACTTCAAAGATGGAAAGAACATCAGCCAACAAAGATGAGAAAGAACCAGTGCAATAACTCTGGCAACTCAAAAAGCCAGAGTGCCTTCTTACCTCCAAATGACCACATTAGTTCCCCAGGAATAGTTCTTAGCCAGGATGAAATAGCTGAAATGACAGAAATAGAATTCAGAACATAGATAAGAACGAAGTTCACTGAGATTCAGGAGAAAGTCAAAACCCAATCTAAGGATTCTAAGAAATATGATAAAATGATACAGAAGATGAAAGATGAAAATGGCCATTTAAAGAAAGACAAAACATATCTGATAGAGCTCAAAAACTCACTTCAAAAATTTCAGAATACAATCACAAGAATTAACCGCAGAATTGACCAAGCTGAGGAAAGAATCTCAGAGCTCGAAGACTCTCTCCAAAATACCTATGAGACAAAAATGAACAAAAAACAATGAATGGACAAAACCTCTAAGAAATATGGGATTATATAAAGAGACCAAATCTTTGACTTCCTGGCATCCCTGAGAGAGAGAAAGAGAAAGCAAGCAGCTTGGAAAACATATTTCAGGATATCATCCATAAAAGTTTTCCCAACTCTGCTAGCGAGGCCAGCATGCAAATCCAGGAAACACAGAGGACCCCCCATGAAATACAACACAAGACCATCCCCAAGTCATATAGTCATCAGATTCTCCAAGGTCAAAATGAAAGAAAAAAAATGTTAAAGGCGACTAGAGAGAAGAGGCAAGTCACCTACAAAGGGAACCCCATCAAGCTAATAGCAGACTTTTCAGCAGAAATCTACAAGCCACAAGAGATTGGGGGCCTATATTCAGTGTTCCTAAAGAAAAGAATTTGCAACCAGGAATTTCATATCCAGCCAAACTAAGCCTCCTCAACAAAGGAGAAATAAGGTCCTTTTCAGACAAGCAAATGTTAAGGGAATTCATTACCACCAATATGCCTTAAATGAGTTTTTTAAAGGAAGTGCTAAACACAAAAAGGAGAGCCCATTACTGGCCAGCACAAAAACACACTTAAGTGCAAAGAGGACCAGTGATACTCCAAAGCAACAACACAAACAAGTCTGCATAGCAACCTGCTGACAAACAGTAAGAGGCTCAAATCTGCACATATCAATACTTACCTTGAAAGGAAATGGGCTAAATGCCCCAATTAAAAGGCAGAGAGTGGCAAGTTGGATAAGGAAGCAAGACCCAACAGTATGATGTCTTCAAGAGATCCATCTCACATGCAATGACACCCATAGGCTCAAAGTAAAGGGGTGGAGAAAAATCTACTAAGCAAATGGAAAACAGAAAGCAGGGGTTGCTCTTCTATTTTTAGACAAAACACACTTTAAACCAACAAAGATCAAGAAAGACAAAGAAGGACATTATATAATGGTAAAGGTTCAATTCAACAAGAAGATCTAACTATGCTAAATATATATGGAGCCAACACAGGAGCACCTGGGTTAATAAAGCAAGTTCTTAGAGGCCTACGAAGAGGCTTGGACAACCACACAATAATAGTGGGAGAATACAACACTACACTGACAGTATTAGATCATCAGAGCATAAAACTAACAAAGATATTTGGGACATGAACTTGACTCTTGACCAGAGGACCTAATAGACATCTACAGAACTGTTTACTCAAAAGCAACGGAATATACATTCTTCTCATCTGTACATGGCACATACTCTATTCTTGTCATTTTCACATGGCACATACTCTAAAATTAACCACACAGTTGGACATAAACAATCATCAGAAAATTAAAAAAAAAAAAAGAAATCATGCCAAGCACATTCTCAGACCACAGGGCAGTAAAATAGAAATCAAAGCTAAGAAAATCACTCAAAACCATACAGTTACATGGAAATTAAACAACCTGCTTCCAAGTGACTTCTGGGTAAATAACAAAATTAAAACACAAAACAAGAAATTATTTCAAAATAATGAGAGCAAACATAGGAAACACCAGAATCTTTGGGACACAACTAAAGCAGAGTTATGAGGGAAGTTTATAGCACTAAACACTAACGTCAAAAATTTATAAAGATCTGGCCAGGTATGGTGGCTCACACCTGCAATACTAGCACTGTGGGAGACTGAGGCAGGTAGATCTCCTGAGCTCAGGAATTTGAGACCAGCCTAGGTAACATGGCAAAACCCCATATCTACCAAAAATACAAAAAATTAGCCAGGCATGGTGGAGTGTGCCTGTGGTCCCAGTTACTCGGGAAGCTGAGGTGAGAGGATCTCTTGATCCTGGGAGGTGGAGGTTGCAGTGAGCCAAGATTGCACCACTGCACTCCAACCTGGGTGACAGAGTGAGACCCCATATCAAAAAAAAAAGTTATGAAGATCTAAAAGTAATCACCTGACCTAACAACTAAAGAAACAGGAGCAAACCAACCCCAAAGCTAGCAGAAGACAAATAACCAAAACCAGAGCTGAACTGAAGAAAATTCAAATGCCAAAAATCATGAAGAAGTAACAAATCCATAAGTTGGTGTTTTGAAATAATTAATAAGATAGACCACTACTTAAATTAATTAATTAAAAAAGAGAGATGATCCAAATACAATCAAAAATGACTAGGAAAAGATGTTATCACCGATGCCACAGAAATACAAAACACCCTCAGAGACTACTAAGACACCTCTATGCACACAAGTTAGAAAACCTAGAAGAAATGGACAAATTCCTGGCAACATACAACCTCCAAAGACTGAACCAGGAAGAAGTTCAAACCTTGAACAGACCAAAAGTGAGGTCCCAAATTATATCAGTAATTAAAAAGCCTACTAACCAGAAAAAGCCCAGGACCAGACAGATTTATAGCCAAATACTACCAGATGTACAAAGAAGAGCTGGTGGCATTCCTACTGGAACTATTCCAAAAAATTGAGGAAAGGGGACTCCTCCTTAACTCATTCTATGAGGCTAGCATCATCCTGATACCAACCTGGCAGAGAGACACACACATAAAAAATGAACACTGATGCAAAATCCTCAAGAAAATAGTAGCATACTGAATCCAGCAGCACATCAAAAAGCAAATCCACGATAACTAAGTAGGCTTTATTGATTCAAGGTTGGTTCAACATATCTAAGTCAATAAATGTCATTTACCACATAAACAGAACTAAAAACAAAAACCACATGATTATCTCAAGAAATACAGAGAAGGATTTTGATAAAATTCAATATTGCTTCATGGTTTAAAAAAAAAACCCTCAACAAAATCAGCATTGAATGAACATGCTTCAGAAGAAGAACAGCCATCTATGAACATTTCACAGTGAACACAATACCAAATGGGCAAAAGCTGGAAGGATTCCCCTTCAAAACCGGGAACAAAACAGGGAGGCCCTCTCTCACCATTCCTATTCAACATAGGAGTCCTAGCCAGAGCAGTCAGGCAAGGGAAAGAAATAAAAGGCATCCAATTAGGAAGAAAGGATGTCAAAACATCTGTATTTGTAGATGACATGATTCTGCAGTTAGAAAACTCCATAGTTTCTGCACAAAAGTTCCTTTATTTGATAAACCACTTCAGCAAAGTTTCAGGATATAAAATCAATGTACAAAAATCAGTAGCATTCCTATACACCAACAACATCCAACCTGAGAGCCAAATCAAGCACACAATCGCATTCACAATAATCACAAAAAAGAATAAAATACCTAGAAATACAATTAATCAGGGAGGTAAAAGATCTCTACAACAATAATTACAAAATACTGTTTAAAGAAATCATAGATGATACAAACAAATGGAAAAACATTCAATGCTCATGATTAGGAATAATCAGCATTTTTTAATGGCCATACTCTCCAAAGCAATTAACAGATTCAATGCTATTCCTATCAAACTACCACTGACACTCTTCACAAAATTAGAAAAAAAAACTATATTTAAATTCATATGGAATCCAAAAAATAGCCCAAATAGCCAAGGCAATCCTAAGCAAAAAGAATGAACCAGGAGGCATCACATTACCTGACTTCAAAATATACCATAAGGCCATAGTAACCAAAACAGCATGGTACTGGTACAAAAATATAGACCAATGGAACAGAATAGAGAGCCCAGAAATAAAGCCACACATCTACAACATCTACAACCAACTGATCTTCAACAAAGTTGACAAAAACAAGCGATGGGGAAAAGGATCCCTATTCAATAAATGGTGCTAGGATAACTGGCTATCCAAATGAAGAAGATCGAAGCTGGGGAACTTTCTTACACCATAGAAAAAATCAACTGGAGATGGATTAAAGACCTAAATGTAAAATCTAAAACTATTAAAAAAACCTGAAAAATAACCTGAAAATACCATTCTGAATATAGGCACTGGCAAAAATTTCATGACAAAGATGCCAAAAGCAATTGCAACAAAAACAAAAATTGACAAGTGGGACCTAATTAAACTAAAGAGCTTCTGCCTTGAAAAAGAAGCTATCAACAGACTAAACAGACGGCCTACAAAATGGGAGAAAATATTTTTGCAAACTATGCATTTGACAAAGGTCTAATACCCAGAATCTGTAAGAAGCTTAAACAAATGAACAACAAGCAAGAAAGAAACAACCCCACGTAAAAGAGGGCAAAGAACATGAACAGTCACTTCAAAAGGATACATACACATGTCCAACAGGCATATGGAAAAAATGCCCAACATTACTCATCATTAGAGAAATGCAAGTAAAATCCACAATGAGATACCATTTCACATCAGACAGAATAACTATTACTAAAAATTCAAAAATAACAAATGTTGGTGAGATTGTGGAGAAAAAGGAACCACTAAAATAAAAGTTAAAAAGGAAAGAGAAAGGGAAGGGAAGGAAATTAGGACTAGGGGCCATGTGTGGTGGCTCATGCCTGTAATCCCAGCACTTTAGGAGGCCAAGGCAGGCAAATCACCTGAGGTCAGGAGTTCAAGACCAGCCTGGCCAAGATGGTGAAACCGCGTCTCTACTAAAAATACAAAAATTAGCTGGACATGGTGGCAGGTACCTGTAATCCTGGCTACTCAGGAGGCTTAGGCAGGAGAATTGCTTGAACCCTGGAGATGGAGGTTGCAGTGAGCCAAGATTGTGCCATCGCACTCCAGCCCGGGCAACAAGAGTGAAACTCCATCTCAATAAGAAAAAAAAATAGGACTAGGACCGTCCTAATTCCATTCCCTGTAGTTCTTCTGCATTATTAGTTTCTCCCAAAGCCAAAAGTCTTTGGCCAGAATCTTTTTAAACTACTTGTTAATTGTGTGAGAGTTGTCGTTCAAATCGAGATTACAATCTATAATCCACCCAATCAGGTGCATATGTACTATAAAATATTGCAACATGTTGAGCCCCTACATCATTCATCTCATTTATTTTTTGACATATGACATGTGACATGTATACTAAGCTAAATGCTAGTACCAATCTGCATATTAAGTATTAGTAAAGCTTAATTCCCATATGTAACATACTAATTAATATTAATTAATGTTGAGTTTCATATAACAAAGATCATATCACAAGTTTCATATCACAAGATGACTTCAGACCAAAACAACAAGACAAAAACAGGCAAGTATATAAGAAACAACTTCTGTATAAGTTCAGTCCAAAGGGCTCATCTAATCTTTATACTTTTCAGAAACAACTCCATAGAACACATAATAATAAACCATGGTATTGTCCTCTGTTACACCTCAGTATTTCTTCGCTACTTTCTATCTTTCCCATTGGTTCCATCCTCTTTCCAAACAATGAATATTTATGAAATTCATTTCTCAGCTGACAGAATCCCGACTTGGTACACATTGGGACACTCTCCAAGTTCACAGACTCTCCATTGAGCTCTCCACCAACCTATCCATTAAGTCCTTGGTCATCTGTTCTAATACAAGGACCCTATCCAAAGTAGTCACCTATCACCAGGTAAATTGAGATCCATCAAACTCCTCTGAATTTTCCTCAGTCCCTCGTATTCTTCAGTTGACATCTCAGTGAGGATACCTCAATTGCTTAAACAAATTCAAAAAGACATAGAAAGCCACTCAACCTTACCTTCACATCCCCTTCCAGTGCCCTAAGGGCATCACCACATGCAGCTGGTGTCAGAAAGAATCATTTATTGCACATCACGGTGTGCACACATTATGAATCAGAGTGCTGCAGATGCCTGCAGTCACCACCTGAAATAGCTAAACCCGCACTGCAGTCACTGCCATTTCTGGTACGTGCTAGGAAACCTTGACTGTCTCCATCACGGCCTCACTTCAGTCAAGGCTTCTGGACTTGCCGAGGAGCCCCCACCAAAAAAAAAAAAAAAAAAAAAAAAAAAAAAAAAAAAAAAAGGATGGTTAAATAAAGCAAAACTCCACCAAAAAGTATAACGGACTCATAATGTGTTTTAAAAATGTTTAACCTCGTATAGGTGAAAACACCAGCATAAAACAAATGCCATCACACTCTAAATTTTAAATATGCGGGATCCTGCTTTTTTCCACAAGAAGTAAACAAAATAACAATAATTTTTAAAGCCCACCTAATATGGAATTTGAAGTTATTACAATAATATCGAGGTGTGGCTGTTTGGAGAAGTCTTTCTGGGGATTTACTTTAAAAAAAAAATCTGAGTGCTGTGCAAAGTGGGACAAATCTATTTCCAGACCAGACTCAAGGAAAGAAGTGATTTTTCTAACCAATGAGATGTATAATTGTCCCTCTCAGTCCCTCAGCATAGCAAACTTTTATTTTCCACAAAGGGAACAAAGACCCTGGAGAGAATTAGACACCACATACTGAACCTCAGTGAGCCATTTTCATTAACAAGTAAAACAGTGCATTCGATAGCCTGCATGTGAGAAGTAAAAATATTCTGCAGGAATCAATTAATTAATAAGTGATTCATTTGTGTTTAAGCACAGTCCAGGACAAAAAGAAAATTATAGAACTATAGCAATAAGGACCTGCAGCCAGAGGTGAACAGCAGGACAGATGGCCCAGGACACAAAGAGGACACAGTGAAAAGGATCTGAACAACATAATAGAAATTGTCTCATTACTATATTGTAACTATATTATTAGTTACTATATTGTTACTATACTTGTAACTATATTGCTATGGATTTTCATTGTCACTTTATGAAAGAAGAACTGGGAATTTGTTTCAAAAACACCACATACCCTTATACTGTGTCATTTATAAATATAAGTAGTAAAATGGTAAAATGTTTAAAGATCACATTAGTTCAGTCAATCTCTACAAAGATTTTATTATCTGATTCAAAGAACCCTTGCAGAGATCATGATCCATAGAGTTTTACAGTGGATGAGCCCTGCCTAACTATTATTTCTCAAGGACAGGCAACCCCAGTTAAGGAGAACCCTTAATGAATACTCTTAGCCAGCTTAAATTTTGTCTGAATGTGTTACAACTTACACTTATAAAAATAATTTTCATCAAATAAACTCTGTGTAAATAAAAAACCAGTATGGAAATAAACACTAAACATTAACAATTTAGTACCATAAAGGATATTTTTAAGTCTTTGACATTGTTTTAATGTGTCGGTGATATATGACAGAACTATTATGTCTATATTCATTTTCTGGTAAAGGCCTGAATGCTAATAAAATATGTGCTATCTCTAAAGAGTAACTATCTTCCACCTCCAGGAAGTTGCATTAAAAAAAATTGTTTCAGATGTTATAAATTATGTATTACTCACCTTGATTTCAGTCAAACTGATCATGGTTGCTTCACTTGAAATAAGAACAGCTTTTAAAATTTGGGATCAGATCCATTTTCTTTCAGAGGAAATAAAAAGAAACAAACCAGATATTGATTCTCTATTACCTACTGTAGGTCTTTACTCATCTAAACTAGGAAATACCCATCAGGACAGGGAAATCAGTCTTATCTGCCAGGTCACCAAGATGGTGAGTATGAAGTTTTTGGATCCAGAAGTATACCCTCTTCTGGGATTCTCTTCTCTGAGGCTTTACTTATGCATTATTCTCCACTACACTCAGCTACAGGAATGCTAATGTTCTTCATCCTGCCTGCATCAAACTGTAACAGAAAGCTTCAGAAAAATAAAACTTTCTCATTTTTATAGAAAGGATAAAACCAGTCTGGACCCATTTAAATTATTAAGGCCAGTCATAAAATTGGGGTGAAGATATGGAAAGACATTTTCCATATATATATATAGTTAGCTATACTAGTGAGCACTGTATACTAAATGCCATACCAAAACATGCACAAGATAGTGTATGCTATAACACATTATGCTAAAGTAAGGTGCATGAGTACCAGAAATTATTCCCAAAGAAAGTTAAATTACCAAGCCTTTACACTAACATATATAGACAATTTGAAAGATGTATTATATTGTCAAATCCCTACTGTCTTCTGAAATAGCTTTAAAGTCTGTGCATCATTCAGGGCTCTTTTGGTTGCAAGAGAAAAAAAAAATCAAATCTGGTTAACTAGACCAGCTTATGAAATTCAGGGAAATCATTCAACCAACCAGTAAGATAAGTAAAATATGCAGAGCTATAGCCAACCAGAACAACTTGGGCTTGACTACTTCCTCCATTCATTCATTCATTCATTCATTCATTCATTCTCTCTCTCTCTCTCTCTCTCTCATCTCTCTCTACATGTTATGACTTCCTATGATGCCTACCACCAGAGAGAGACCACCTTACCAGTTCCCAATTTAAAAATTTTAAAATCCCAGGAAGGACTAAATGGCCAAGTCCAGGTCAGGAGGCCAGCTCTAGGCAGGGATTTTGAAAGTATATCACAGTTACTATGTGATTCTGGCCTGAAAAAGAGAAGTTTCAAGAGGAAGAGAGAGTGATGAGAAAACTAAAAATCACACGTTCACTACAATGTCATTCCATTGTGCAGTTAAGATCAAAAGAGGTTTCGGGAGTTTAGTTGTTTGAGAAATTTCCAAACTGCTTTCCACAGTGGCTAAACTAATTTTTACATTCCCATGAACAATGTATAATTATTTGCTTTTACCCATAAGATCAAAAGAGGTTTTGGGAGTTTAGTTGTTTAAGAAGTTTCCAAACTGCTTTCCACAGTGGCTAAACTAATTTTTACAGTCCCATGAACAATATATAATTATTTGCTTTTACCCACAGCCTTACCAACATCTGTTTTTTGTTTGTGTGTTTGTTTGTTTGTTGGGTTTTTTTTTTTTTTTTTGGTCTTTTTAATTATAGCCATTCTGACTGATGCGAGATGGTATCTGGTGATTTTGATTTCCATTTTTGTAATGATTAACAAGGTAGAGCAGTTTTTCATATGTTTGTTGGCCATTTATGTGTCTTCTTTTGAGAAGTGTATGTTCATGTCCTTTGCCGATTTTTTAATAGCATTGTTTGGTTTTGTTTGCTGAGTTGTTTAAGTTCCTTATAGATTCTGGATATCAGGCCTTTGTCAAATCATGGTTTGCAAATATTTTCTTCTATTCTATGGGTTGTCTGTTTACTCTGTTGATTGTTTCTTTTGCTGTGCAAAAACTTTTTAGTTTAATTGTCTCCTACTTGTCAATTTTTGTTTTTGTTGCAATTGCTTTCGAGGACTTAGTCATGAATTCTTTGCCAAGACCCCTGTCCAGAATGGTATTACATAAGTTTTCTTCAAGGAAATTTATAGTTTGAGATCTTACACTTAAATTTTTAGCCCATCTTGAGTTAATTTTTGTATGTTGTAAAAGGTAAGGGTCTAGTTTCATTCTTCTGCAAATGGCTAGCCAGTTATCCCAGTACTATTTATTGAATAGGAGTCCTTTCCCCATTGTTTATTTTTGTCAACTTTGTGATTGATATTTTTGACAGTGTTTATTCTATTTACACCTACTTGAAATAATAATTCCTGCTTTGTTTGGGGTATTAGAAAAATTGTTTTTCAAGAAGAAAAAAAAAGAAAAAAATACTTCCAGAAATAGACATGATTTATTCATTTTAAGTAAAGCATCAGAAAGAGAAAAGCATAATTAAAATACACAATTTTTAAAAGTAAATATTTTTCTACATGTAAGGCAAAATGGGTGAAAAGATGCTCTAAAGTCCAGTCAACTAGTCCACAAATCAGTGGGTTCATCTTCTTACTCGAGTTATTCTCTTTGTCATACTTGCTCTCTCACTTTCTTCTGAGGGTGGCTACATGGATATATATATATATATACAAGTAAAAGTTCTGCAACTGGAAACCCTTGATACATTCTTTATCACAATAATAAAAATATTCAGGGAGCACATTAGGACAGGTAAAATCTCCTCTTTCACTTGTTAAGTACACCTGTATTGATTTTTCTATAACTATACTTTTAATAATTCATTACATACATTTCCCTATATATGTTTTATAGAATTGATTCTACATCACTAATGATATCTAGATGGTAGTAGAGACATTCTCCCCAAACTCACTTAACACTGCATAGATCTTCAAAGCAGATATAAGCTTCAAAGCTTTAAAATGTATATAGACATGTGTATGTGTATGTGCATGTGTGTATAACTTGGAATACTGTGTCTTCGAAGTAGTCATTTTAGAAGTTTGTAGCATGCCAGAAAATTTTACTTTTATTGAAGGAAACTTTTCTGTGAGATCATTCTTATCCCCTCAAGAGCTAGGTTCTACTTATCCACCAACACCTAGACCCACAAAAAGCTGCTACAGGGTTCCCTATCTACCCAGGCATATGGAACACAATGGCCTAGTGAACCCTGACAGGTGTCATTGATTTTAACATATCTAAATACCCAAGTGGCATATATTTTCTTTAACCTTCAGTGACCAATGGGCTTGCAAGATCCCCCTTCAGTTCTTTCTTCCCACTCTGACAACCTAGATGGGTAGTGAGTCAGGGACTCAACAAGAAAAGCCAGTAAACCTAAAGCACTGGCCATGCCTCACCTGGGCACCACTCAGAAAACATGGACAGTAAGATTCCTCAGGGAAACAGCCCACCCAGCCAGAACAGTACCCGCAAAGTTAAAAACCATTTAAATGGATTCTCATGTGTATATTAGTAGAGTCCAAGGAGATCTGTAAAAAAAAGGATCTTTTGTATCATTTGGGACTCAGAAGTCACAATGGCCATGGTCCTTCCTGATGACCTCATGCTTGCAACAGTCATAGAAAGGAGACAACCTGATTATTTCCTGGATTTTCATCTCCTGAAGAATAAAAAAGCAGCACTTGTAAAAGAGAGCAATTAATTGAGAACGAGGATGACTTTTTTTTGAATACAGAGTGAAAATGCTATTATTGATAAGCCTAATCAGAAATTGCTGGACACAAACACAAAACATGATGACACTCAGAGTCTGATTTATTTCTTTCATGTAATGCCTCCCATGCCAGGCAAAGCCAGTCCAGGATTGTATGCAATGTCAAAAACTGATAGTATAATGAATCTGAGTACAAACTCCTTGAAAACAGAAGCCAAAGTATTTCTTAATTTTGTGAATGGTATACAGCATCCACAGTGTCTAAATATATAAGATAACAACATGGAGGTAACAAATAACTGGAAAATTGGGCTTTTTCTCTGGAATGTTCTTAAATTAAGTCAATTCTCAGGACTGTTTCATTAAGAAAAAAATATGTCACATATGTTCAAAATAGATCACTAGTACAGATGCAGCAAAGGCAAAAACAGTAGGATCTGTTGAATAAATTTGAAGTGTCCCATAGAGATTTCATATTTTTAGGGGACAGTAGAGAAAATGAAATAGATATCCCAAATAACTATCTTTTTTAAAATCTAAGTAATGGGGTGGGTGAGGACAGTGTTTATTATCACATGCCAAAACCATTCCTGCAAGGCTTGTTGGACAAGAATGTAGTCACACTGGAAGGAAGAAATGTTTCAAGGACAAACCTCCAAGTCTTATATCTCACTTACATACCAATTACATAGCTTTTAGACTTGTGCGTACAGAGATCCCTTGACAAGTAGGCACTATCACTGCAACAAGGGCAAATTTTCCCCACAGTCAGTGTTAAGGAGACTGCCAATTACAGATCTTTCTCAAGCACCCTTCTGACCCCAGAGAAATTAGCAGCTGAGCAGGGAGGTGCAGGATGAGGAGATTGATGACCCTAAGAGCCTAGTAACTACACATATTGGAAGGAAAAAGGATGAGATTCCAGTATGAACAATGCAAAAAATTTTTAAATAAAGGTTTTTAATTTAATATAAGGGAGCTTAAAAGCTTTGATGTTCAATTTCAGTTCAAAGTGATACTTATTGACAGTACTGTCCAATAGAAATATAATGCAAGCCACATAAGAAATTTAAATTTTCTGGAAGCCACATTAAAAAATAAAAAACAGGTTAAGTCAATTTTAATATTATATTTTATTTAACCCAATATATCCAACTTACTATAATTTCAACATGTAGTAAATAGAAAAATTTATTAATGAGGTATTTTACCTTTTTTTCTAAGTCTTTGAACTTTAGCATATATTTTATACTTATAGCACATCTCAGTTTGGACTAGTCACTTTTCAAGTGATCAATGGCCATTCATAGCTAGTGGCTACTGTATTAGACATTACAGCTGTATAGGCACCCCAAGAATATTCATTCATTCATTCATTCGATTAATACATAAGAACCACCTACTCTGTTTCAGACACTCTGTAAGTCACTAAGTATACATCAGTGAAAAAAATTAATACATCTTTGCTCTTATAGAGGTTGAAATTTGGCATCTTGGCAAAAACAAACATATTAAGCAAACAGTTATGTGAATGTTTATAATAAAGTGTGATAAAGGAAATATACAAAGTGCTGCAACATATACTAATATGGGCCTACTAGGAAGAGAGAAAGAAATCAAGAGGATATTCATGAAGGAAGGGACACTTAATCTAAGATTGGAAGGATGGGTAAAGATTTATCAACCTTGACGCCTGGGAGAGGGGTGGGAACAGGGAAATAAGTGGTCTAGGTAGTCTTTGAGTGGACAGCAACCTGATGAGGATGAGGGACTGATAGAAAGCCCATGAACTGACAGCATGATAGGTAAAGAGGAGAGTAGCAAAAAATGAGACTAAAGAGGTAGGCAGGAATCAGAGTTCATCAAGGATTTGAGCTTTTATCAAAAGAGCAAAGGGCAGCTGGAGGAGAATGTTAGAGGGAGGTTTGACATGATCAGATTGCATATTAAGAGGATAAATCTAGCTGCTGAATGGAAAATATATTTGAGGTTATACAGAGTAAATGTTTAGACCCCAGTTACAAGCCTACAGCAGCAGCCCAGGGGAAAGATGCTGGTGGTTCAAGATATCTGGGAGATAGACTCAATAGGATGTGGACTCTACACCAATGACTCAGTACGATGTGAGTAGTGAGAGAAAAGGACTTGTCAAGAATGTCACTAGGTTTCTGACATTGGCCATCAGTTAAATGGTGGGGCCATTTGATGAACTGGAGATATAATAGAGGAGCAAGAAGAATAAGAGTTCCATTTTGAACATGTTCATTTTGAGATATCTGCAATACATCCAAGAGGGAATGTCATTTAGACAGAGATGTGGCCCTGGAACTGAGAAGAGAAGTTGGAGCTACAATTTTAGCATTATCATTGGTAGAAATCAGTTAACTGAAGCCACATAAATGGATTAAATCACCTAAGGTCCAAATTTCAAGAGAAAAGAGAGGGCATAGGGCTGAGTCCTGAGAGTTTCCATCATATAAAGACTGGCTAGTGAAGAAGGGCCCTGATATGGTTTGACTGTGTCTCCACCTAAATATCATCTTGAACTGTAGTTGCCATAATCCCCATGTGTCATGGGAGGGGCCAGGTGGGAGGTAATTGAATCATGGGTGCAGTTATCCCCATGCTGCTGTTCTCATGATAGTGAGTTCTCACGAGATTTGATGGTTTTATATAAGGGACTTTCCCCTTTTTGTTCGTCACTACTTCTTCCTGCCATCATGTGAAGAAGGACATGTTTGCTTCCCCTTCCACCATAATTGTAAGTTTCCTTAGGCTTCTTCAGCTATGCAGAACTGTGAGTCAATTAAATCTTTTTCCTTTATAAATTAGCCAACCTTGAGCAGTTCTTTATAAGCAGCATGAGAATGGACTAACATAGTAAGTTGGTACCATGTAGTGGGATGCTGCTTTAGAGATACTCAAAAATGTGGAAGCAGCTTTGAAACTGCATAACAGGCAGAGGTTGTAACAGTTTGGAAGGCTCAGAACAAGATAGGAAGATGTGGGGAAGTTAGGAACTTCCTAGAGACTTGTTAAATGGCTTTGACCAAAATGCTGATAGTGATATGGACAATGAAGTCCAGATTGAGGTAGACTCAGATGGAGATGAGGAACTTGTTGGGAACTGGAATAAAGGTTATTCTTGCTATGTTTTAGCAAAGAGACTGGTGGCATTTTGTCCCTGCTTTAAAGATCTGTGGAACTTTAGGGTATCTGGCAGAAGAAATTTTTAAATGGCAAAGTGTTCAAGATATGACTTGGGTGCTGTTGAAAGCATTCAGTTTTGTGTATTCACAAAGATATGTTTTGGAATTGAAACTTATGTTTAAAAGGAAAGCAGAGTATACAATTTTGGAAAATTTGCAGCCTGATAATGCATAGAAAAGTAAAACACATTTTCTGAGGAGAAATTCAAGCTGGCTGCAGAAACTTGCCTAAGTAAGGGGAAGCCAAATGTTAATTGGCAAGACAATGGGGATAAATATCTCCAGGGCATGTCAGAAGTCTTCGCAGCAGCTCCTCCCATCACAGGCCCAGATGCCTAGAAAAAAAAATGGTTTCATGGGCTGGGCCCAGGGCCTTGCTGCTTTGTGCAGTCTCAGGACTTGGTACCCTGTGTTCAGCCATGGCTAAAAGGGGCCAATGTATGGCTCAGGCCATTGCATCAGAAGGTGTAAGCCTCAAGCCTTGGTGGTGTACACAGGGTTTGGGGCCTGCAGGTGCATAGAAGTCAATAATTGAGGTTTGGAAACCTCCACCTAGATTTCAGGGGAAGTATGAAAATGCCTGGAGGTCCAGGCAGAAGTTTGCTGTAGGGGTGGAGCCCTCATGGTGAACCTCTGGTAAGACAGTGAAGGCAAATGTGGGGTCATAGGCCCGACAAGGGCACTCCCTAGTGCAACTGCAAAAAGAGGGCCATCTTCCTCCAGACTCTAGAATAGTAGACCCACCAACAGCTTGCACCATGCACCTGGAAAAGCTACAGATACTCAATGCCAACACTTGAAGGCAGCCAGGATAGGGGGCTATCCCCTACAATGCCAGAGGGGCAGAGCTTCACAAGGCCTTTAGAGCCCAACTCTTACATCAGCATGACCTGGATGTGAGACATGGAGTCAAAGGAAATCATTTTAGAGCTTTAAGATTTGACTGCCCTGCTGGATTTTGGACTTGTATGGGGCCTATAGCCCTTTCATTTTGGCCCATTTCTCCCATTTGGAATGGGTATATTTACCCAATGCCTGTACCCCCATTGTATCTAGGAAGTAACTCACTTGCTTTTGATGTTACAGGCTGATATGGCTTGGCTGCGTCCTCAGCCAAATCTCATCTTGAATTGCAGTTGCCATAACCCCCCTATGTCATGGGAGGGACCCAGGGGTAGATAATTGAATCATGGGTGTGGTTACCTCCACGCTGTTCTTGTGATAGTGAGTTCTCATGAGATCTGACAGTTTTATAAAGGGTCTTTCCCCTTTTACTCATTCTTCTTCTCCCTTCTGCCAGGTTAAGAAGTGTGTGTTTGCCTCCCCTTCTGCCGTGATTTATTGTAAGTTTCCTGAGGCCACAACAGCCATGCTGAACTGTGAGTCAATTAAACCTCTTTCCTTTATAAATTACCCAATTTCAGGTACGTCCTTATAGTAACATGAGAATGGACTAATACAGCAAATTGGTATGATAGAGTGGAGTACTGCTATTAAGATACCCAAAAATGTGGAAGCAACTTTGGAACTGGGTAACAGGCAGAGATTGGAACAGTTTGGAGGGTTCAGAAGAAGATAGGAAAATATGGGAAAGTTTAGAACTTCTTAGAGACTTGTTGTATGGCTTTCACCAAAATGCTGATAGTGATTTGCACAATAAAGTCCAGGCTGAGGTAGTCTCAGATGGAGATGAGGAACTTGTTGGGAACTGGAGTAAAGGTCACTCTTGCTATGCAAAGATACTGGAAGCATTTTGCCCCTGCCCTAGAGATCTGTGGAACTTTGAACTTGAGAGATTATTTAGGGTATCTGGAGGAGGAATTTCTAAGTGGCAAAAGCATTCAAGAGGAGACACACATAAAAGTTTGGAAAATTTGCAGCCTGACAATGCCATAGAAAAGAAAAACCCATTTGCTGGGGAAAAATTCAAGTCTGCTCAGAAATTTGCATAAGTAACAAAGAGCTGAATGTTTATCATCAAGACAATGGGGAAAATGTCTCCAGGGCATGTCGGAGACCTTCACAGCAGCCCCTGTCATCACAGACCTGGAGGTCTAGGAGGAAAACCTGGTTTCTTGGACTGGGCCCAGGACCCCTCTGCTGTGTGCAGCCTAGAGACATGGTGCCCTGCATCACAGCCATCCCAGCCATGGCTAAAAGGGGCCAAGGTATTGCATGGGCTGTGGCTTCAGAGGGTGCAAGCCCCAGACCTTGGCAGCTGCCACATGGTGCTGAGCCTGTGGGTGCACAGAAGTCAAGAACTGAGGTTTGGAAACCTCTGCCTAGATATCAGATAACATATGGAAACACCTCAATCTCCTGGCAGGGATGTGCTGCAGTGGCAGAACCCTCATGAAGAGCCTCTGCTAGCGCAATGTGAAAGGGAAATGTGGGTCAGAGCCCCAACACAGAGTCCCCACTGGGGCACTGCCATTGGAGCTGTGAGAAGAGGGCCACAGTCCTCCAGACCCCAGAATGGGAGATTCACCTACAGCTTGCACCATATGCCTGGAAAAGCTGCAGACACTCAACACCAGCTCATGAAAGCAGCTGGGAGGGGGGCTGTATCAGGCAAAGCCACAGGGAGAGAGCTTCCCAAGGCCATAGTAGCTCACCTGTTGCATCAGCGTGATACAAGTTCACTCTCAAGTTCAAAGTTCCACAGATCTCTAGGGCAGGGGCAAAATGCTTCCAATCTCTTTGCATATCAAGAGTGACCTTTCTTCCAGTTCCCAAAAACTTCCTCATCTGCATCTGAGACTACCTCAGCCTGGATGTGAGACATGGAGTCAAAGGAGATCAGTTTGGAACTTTAAGGTTTAATGACCATTCTATTGGATTTCCAACTTGCATGGGAGCTGTAGCCCCTTCGTTTTTGCCAATTTCTCCAATTTGGAAAGGATGTATTTACCCAATGTCTATACCCCCATTGTAGCTAAGAAGTAACTAACTTGCTTTTGATTTTACAGGCTGATAGGTGCAAGAGACTTGCCTTGTCTCAGATGAGTCTTTGGATTTGGACTTTTGGGTTAATGCTGGAATGAGATAAAACTTTGTGAGACTGTTGGAAAGGCATGATTGTGTTATGAAATGTGAGGCCATGAGATCTGGGAGGGCCCGGGGGGAGAACGATACGGTTTGGTTGTGTCCCCACCCAAATCTTATCTTGAATTGTAGTTGCCATAATCCCCACATGTTGTGAGAGGAACCAGGTAGGAGGTAATTGGATCATGGGGGCGGTTACCTCCATACTGTTCTTGTGATAGTGAGTAAGTTCTCATGAGCTCTGGGAGTTTTATAAGGAGCTTTTCCCGTTTATTCATTCTTCTCCCTGCCACCATATGAAGAAGGACATGTTTGCTTATTCTTCTGCCATTACTAAGTTTCCTGAGGCCTCCCCAGCCATACCAAACTGTGAGTCAATTAAATTTTTTTCGTTTACAAATTACCCAGTCTTGGGTGTGTCCTTATAGCAGCATGAGAACAGACTAATACCAAGGCTAATAGGCAGAAGAGACTTGCCTTGTCTAAGATGAGACTTTGGACTTGGACATTTGGGTTAATGCTGGAATGAGTTAACGCTTTGGGGCACTGTTTGGAAGGCATGATTGTGTTTTGAAATGTGAGGACATGAGATTTGGGAGGGCCGGGGTATAGTGATATGGTTTGGCTGTGTCTCCCCCTAAATATCATATTGAATTGTAGTTTCCGTTATCCCCACGTGTCATGGGAGGGACCAGGTGGGAGGTAATTGAATCATGAGGCAGTTACCCCCATGCTGCTGTTCTCATGATAGTGAGTGAGGTCTCATGAGAGCTGATGGTTTTGTAAGGGGCTCTTCTCTTTTTGCTTAGTACTTCTCCTTCCTGCCATCATGTGAAGTAGGACATGTTTGCTTCTCCTTCGCCATGATTAAGTTTTCTGAGTCCTCCCCAGCCATGTGGAACTGTAAGTCAATTAAACCTCTTTCCTTTATAAATTACCCAGTCTCAATCAGCTCTTTATAGCAGCATGAGAACAGAGTAATAAAGGCCCCATAATGGCAGGGAAGTCGCCAGGAAATCGCAAGACAAAAATATACAGGGAAGCCAAGAATAGAGTTTTTTCAAATAAGAAGGATTGAGTGGCAAATGTATGGAAATTTCATAAAAAGTCAAGTAGGATAAGAATTGTCCATGGACTTAGAAACAAGACAACTTTGTAAGAGCAGTTTCAATGAAGTGGTGGGGCCAATTGAATCAGGAAGTGAAGACAGTACATATGAACAAATCTGAAAATCTGGTTATGATAGGAAGATGAGAGTCTGGGAAGTAACCTCACCACCATTCTCCATTTTCCATTATCCTGCTTCCATCTGTCAATGTCTGACTCACCATAAAATCAGCACTGACACATGCATAGTTACAGCTACACATAAGGAGTCTGTCTGTAGCTGAAGCCAAGCAAACATAATACCCACAGCAGGGATGGAAACTAAATATCATGAGGTGATTGTCATCAAAAGATGCCTCCTTTTTGAGGAAATCCCAAGTGAAAAAAGAATTGGCACTGGGGTCAGGAGATTTTCCTAAAACATCCTCCTGTTGCTAAGGAACTTGTAGTCTGCACAACTGTACACATATAGACTTACGGCCTGTGGTGATCTTTATTATTCCCTGTTTTCCTACATTCAGAACCAATGAGGAGAAAAATATCCATGGGCAGGCCAGCAAGTTACAAATAATAGAGAAATAGAGATGGAACAAAATTGAATCATCGAGTTTGTGAACCAAAGGCCAATCTGTCAACTCATTTCTAAGGTTCTTAGAAGATTGTATGTGGTCAGAAACTGTATAGACGGTTTTCAAACGTTTCAAAACCTCAAAAGACAGCATGGCAGAGAAAAGAAGCTGGATCTCAGACCTGTCTGAATTTAAATCCTGGTGTCCTTACTTACTGCAGATTTTCCTGGGCAAGTCACTTCCACAGGTTGAACCTCAGTTTCTTCATCCAAAAAAAAGATGTCTAAAAATATCTTCCTTATGGTTTTGTGGAGGAAATTAAATGAGATAATGTATAGGATGCTCACTGGACTGTCTGGCATGCAATAAATGTTCATTTCTTCTGACTTGTCAAAATGCACTTTGAATGTGCATTTTGTAGCATGAATAGGAGGTGTGTGCTAGCACTTAATACATCAGCAAAAAGAATCTAGGTGGAAATTAGAAGAAATGCAGTAAACAAACAAGTTAATGTGTCAACATATTCTGAAGGAGTTAGGGAAATCCTGAAATTACACCAGCGATTATTATCTGACTGATGGGTAAATAAAATAGACAGTCCGTGACACTATCCTCTCAGTCTTTTTAGAAGAAAATGAGGTATGGTATCCTCTAATGTAGTATCCTTCCCATACAAGGATATTTTGTCATTAATGTCATTTTTAACACAAGAAGAACCAATGAGACTTTTCTACTTCTGCATGCCCAATTTCAGAACAACAGTTAAACAATTGTTTTTTAAAAAGGGATTTAACATTATAGGAAACATTTTTCAAAATTTTATTTTATTCGATTATTTAGAGACTAATAGGCTTGTGTTCTGCTTCCATATTCATTATCCTAGATTTTGAGCTACAGATCATTGCTCTGAATCTCACCATTAGCTGGACCACTCTGAAATAGAGCTCTTAGATATTTAAAGGAGGCATTTCCTAATGCAATGCTCATCTCATCACATGTGCCCCCCCGCCACCCCACCAGCATACAAAACCAGTGATAGTCACTGGACTTACACAAGATTTTCAAATGTTTCCATGTAGCCCTTCAGAAAGTATGTAAAATGCTGTGAATAAGGACTTTGTCTCTGGATTAAATGTTTAATCAAACCTAATGTACTCTTTAAGAGCGAATCAGTTACTACTCCAATATTCTTTACACATGACTTTCGAGTCCCCTTACAACTAAGTCAGCCTCAGTACCAAAAGCAGATAGGGATTTGATTTTCAAAGGGCCATTTTTGTCAGAATCCATACCACTTAGAAACCTGAACGATGACACTTAAGAACAAATTGTTACACATTGAAGTCAAACTTTCCCAGTCTCGCCCATCTCATCTTCTACATCTGCCTTCTATGAACACTAAACTCTAATTGACTTTATCTACTAGCCAGTTCCCAAACATACTGCTCACTTTTTCTCATCTTGCACTTTCCTGATAATGCTGTTGCCTTTGTCTAGACTGATTTCCTTCCATCTCCATCTATTTAGACCTACATGCCCTTTCAAGGCCTAGCTCAAATGCCCCCTTCTGTTTATTTTTTTCCTCAACTTTTATTTTAAGTTTCAGGGTACATGTGTGGGATGTGCAGGTTTGTTACATAGGTAAAACATGTGCCATGGTAGTTCGTTGCACAGATCAATCCATCACCTGGGTATTAAGCCCAGCATCCATGAGCTATTCTTCCCGGTGCTCTCCTTCCCCCCATACACCCGCAGCAGGCCTCATTGCGTATTGTTCTCCATCATGTGTCCACTTGTTCTCATTTTTCAGCTCCTACTTATAAGTGAGAACATGTAGTGTTTGATTTTTTGTTCCTGCATTAGTTTGCTGAGGATAATGGTTTCCAGCTCCAACCATGTCCCTGAAAAGGACATGATTTCATTCCTTTTCATGGCTGCATGGTATTCCATGGTATATATGTACCACATTTTCTTTATCCAGTCTATCATTGATAGGCATTTGGGTTAATTTCCTGTCTTTGCTATTTGTGAATAGTGCTGCAATGAACAAATGCGTGCATGTGTCTTTATAATGGAATGATTTTTATTCCTTTGGGTATATACCCAGTAATGGGATTGCTTGGTCAAATGGTATTTCTGCCTCTAGATCTTTGAGGAGTTGCCATGCTGTCTTCCACAATGCTTGAACTAATTTACACTTCCACCAACAGTCTAAAAGTGTCCCTTATTCTCTGCAACCTTGTCAGCATCTGTTGTTTCTGAACTTTTTAATAATCATCATTTTCACTGGCATCAGATGGTATCTCATTGTGGTTTTGATTTGTATTTTTCTAATGATCAGTGATGTTGAGTTTTTTTTCATATGTTTGTTGGCTGTATGAATATCTTCTTTTGAGAAGTGTCTGTTCACGTCCTTTACCTACTTTTTAATGGGGTTGTTTAGTTTTTTTCTTTTAAATTTGTTTAAGTTCCTAATAGACTCTGGATATTAGACCTTTGTCAGATGAATAGATTGCAAAAATTTTCTCCCATTCTGTAGGTTCCCTGTTCACTCTGATGATAGTTTCTTTGTTGCACAGAAGCTCTTTAGTTTAATTAGATCCCATGTGTCAATTCTTGCTTTTGTTGCAATAGCTTTTGGCATTTTTGTCATGAAATCTTTGCCCATGCTTATGTCCTGAATGGTAGTGCCTAGATTTTCTTCTATGATTTTTATAGTTTAGGGTTTTACATTTAAGTCTTGAATACATCTTGAGTTAACTTTTGTATAAGGTGTAATGAAAGGGTCCAGTTTCAGTTTTCTGCACATGGCTAGCCAGTTCTCCCAGCACCATTTATTGAATAGAGAATCCTTTCCACATTGCTTGTTTTTGTCAGATTGTTGAAGATAAGATGGTTGTAGGTATGCAGTCTTATTTCTGAGTTCTCTAATTTGTTCCATCAGTCTATGTGTCTGTTTTTGAACCAGTACCATTCTGTTTTGGTTACTGTAGCCTGGTAATATAGTTTGAAGTTGGGAAGAGTGGTGCCTCCAGCTCTGTTCTTTTTGCTTAGTTCTTGGCTATTTGGCAAATGCCCACTTCTTTATGAAATTTCCATCATCAACCCAGCCAGAAATGAATTATCTCTCCCCTGAACAGCCATAACACTCAGACTGCACTCATCTGTGGCTGCTTTGTACCTCCTGAGTTTAATTACACTTGTATGGAGGTATAATCCATCTGTCGTACTGGTCTGTAAGTTTCTTGATGGCAGAGATCATGCTTAACTATTATTATAATTCTTTATAAATAATAAATGTTCAACAAATAATAATCCTTATTTTTAAAAAATCTTAGCAAACGCTTCACGTCACTAATCACATATGTAAAATATCCACCTCTCATTTGCCTAACACTCAAAGGCTGTGTGAAAGGATCAGCAAAGCCAAGGTCCTTTTAATCTGTTTCTAAACTTCTTCGCACCACTTGCCACATTCTAGTTTTCCTTCCAGTCATCATAATGTGCTCATTATGGCATTCATTCTAAACCCACATGAGACCCTCAAATAAGTCAATCCTCCTTTGAAACTACACTTTATAATTAGGATTCATGATTGGAATGAACATTTGTATTTCAGCCTATAGGTTTGTCCCTTAAGTTTTGAAATTCTTATTATGACTATATAATAAACATTCTCATCATGTGAGAAAACATCCTTTCTGCTACATAGCAGATATAGAAGTCACAGAGCACATTGCCTGCCACCCACCATCTCATCAGAAAGACATAGTTCACTATTCAGACAGTGAGTGCTTTCTATGACCCTAGCTAATGAGGAGCTCCTGAAAAGCCACCCACTAAGGAGGGCAGGATCATACTAACTGGAAGACTGATGTGATTTATGATCATTCCTCAGTTTGAGCCTGTGTCACACTCCCACTGCACAAGATTTTTCTTCCTATCTCGGACATACATTCCTCCATTACTTTTGAAGGTTTCTAAAGAAAAACACTCTCCTCCTGCCTCTCTGTTTTGGGGAGTTAGGATGAAGTTGATGCTTTTAAGAGAGGAGGGGACTCTGTACCCCTCCCTGGAAGAATTAAAGCCCATCACATCTTTTTCCAGGATTTTTCTGACAGTTTGCCCTTTGTCATATCAGAGACAGAGCCTAAGCTTCCTTGTGCAAAGGCCAAAGATATGCAGAAAGAGAGACCTTGGGCCTCTAGTAAGGAGTTTTTCTACCAAAAACAATAATAATAATAATAATAATAATAATAATAATAAACAGCTACTGCTATTGAATAGATTCTAGGGAAAGGTGGCCAACCCTGGAGAGTCAAAGTTCAGGTTGATTTTCAATTAAATTCTACAACTTGTGAAATCTGTGTATCCAATTTGAACAAAAATAAATGACAGATTAAAAGGAGTAGGTCCTTAAAAGGACATACAATATTGACAGTAAATAACTGTCAGGTTCAAAGTTTAATCATGAATTGAATCCAAGATGATTGTGTTTACGCTAAAACAGTGTCCACATGGACATATTAGTAACAGTCCTACTTGATTATTCCAAAGCAGTAAAGCCACATTGGGTGGAAGATGGACCTCTGGACAGAAGGCAACTTGCACAGAGATGATCGTGTCCCTTCTTCCCTGTCATTCTTCCCAAACAGAACCTCAAAGCAGTTCAATTGAAAATGCTGCAAAGCACCACTACCTCCTTTCAACTTTTAGCTGTTCTGTTATTCTTCACCGAATTGAAAAAGGGCAGAGTTGGGACAGGCTTTTATGCCCCACACCTCCAGAAGAATTCACAGAGCTTGACCAGAAAGCAGTGTTGCTGTCTAAATGATAAAGGGATAATTCTAATTTAATTTAAAAGGGAAAGCCGTTAGGGAACTGAACACCTCAGGGCTTATCCATAAGAGCTAAGGCCTTTTATTACTAGATTTATATATCCCTGTACCACCCAGATCAAAAGTGAGTAAAAGTCATTTCCACATAATGACTCTCTGGTAGCCTATGGATAATGAGTTTGTTATCTCCAGCCATCTCTCATTAGGAAGGGATTGGCCCCTTTACAAACACAGTACAGAGTGGCTAACTCTATATAAAGCTTTCATGAAGAAAGAGCTAGATACAATTTCCCAGTGCATCAGGGAAAGCAGATTCTAACCTCATCTGCACTGTCTGGGTTTGACAAATTTAACCTTGACACACTTCCATTTCCTAAAGATGTAAAACAGAAATATCCTCAATAACAACTCATCTTCCACAGAGTCTTTGTCAGGATTAATGATATTGGTATGTATTATAAGAAAAATATTCAAATAGAATCCACAGCTGTATTTTTCTGCTGTTCCAACTATGGCCATGGTCAAGCCTGGTAAAGGCAATGATTCAGTAAGAAAAAGAAGGCAGAAGTGTGTTACCAGGGGTTAGCAATAACATTCTTATGTGGTAGATGAGCTTTTAGTGTTGAGGTATCTGCTCATCTATCCTCATGGTACCAACATGAGCTTTTCTGATCAGGAGAATCTCCCAATCCAGCAGTGCCACATGGACCCTGTCAAGATGCCTCCCAAGAGGAGCATGTGAGGAGTCAGCGTACTATGTCCACTTACCTGTGTCCTGTCCTGGAGTATAGCTTTTGACTGCTTGTTTGTCAGTTTGGTAGGAAACAACACTAAAAGTAAAAGCAAGCTTTAACATAGTTCAAGTTATCATTCTCACCAATCTTCAAAGCCAAACCAAACTTTGTCATAAGACCTAGCTTGCTAAGCCAGGACAACTTGTACCCTGTCATAGCCATGAGAACAACTTTGTCCTACACTGAGCACTGCCTAACATCAATGGCTCTCAACCCTGGCTACACATTAGGATCACCTGGGAAGCTCTTAAAATCCAGTTGCCTAGGCAGCTTCCTGACTAAGTCAGATTTTCTGGGGTGTGTCACTGGTTTTCAGGTCTCCCTGGATGATTCCAAGGTATATGCAAGGCTGAGAACCACTACTGTAGAGCATCTTTCCTTCCTATTATATGAGTTCAGTACCAGGATGACCAGCTCATCTGGTTTGTCCAGTACTTTCTTGGTTTCACCACTGAAAGTGCCACATCCCGGGAACCTCTTCAGTCCAAGCAAACCAGGACAGTTTGTCAACCTAGTGCTGAACTCTGTTTTTTCAACGACTAGGTTTAAATCCCATTGTTATTGTTCTTACACTTTCCATTAACAAACCATCAGACATCAAAATCTGCCGTTTCTCACTTGTGCCATAAATGCTCTTTATTCTGCGTCTCATTTCCTATCCAAAATATTGGGGGATAAAATGCCTAAAACCCAAGAGATATTGACTCATGAGCAGACGAATTACCAGAAAAAGTTAAAAATGGATTTCAATAAACATTTATTAAAAGCCACTTTATGCCAAGCAGTTTCCCATGCAGTGTGTCAAAGATGAATAAGAAGACAAGCTTACATTCAGAGTGTTCACAATCTGCTAGCGTCATAACAGCCAAGGGAGAAAAAGGAGAGGACCAAGACAAACAAAGAATATGAAGAGACAGATTAAAAAGTAAGCTAAGCAAATAAATTTGCAGATGTTATACTATAACTTTAAACTTTAACTTTCGAGGAAAATATAGTATATATCTGCTCAAAATAAAAATGTTAATGTAGGATAACAAAGACAGAAGCCTCCCCACAGAATTTTTAAAGCGTATTTGTTCATATATCACTTCAGAAAATGTTTCCTTTCTAACATTAAAAAATCAGCGCAGATGAGCAGATTCAAAATGACTTAAACCCCCAGAAATCCAAGGTCAATGACATTATAAAGTCCAGAGTACACCTGAGTTAAAGGAATATATTTCATTGGTAATTGGCCTCCATTTTGGAATCTGTGCTCATTATACTATGAAAAACCCTCTCTTGTATAACACACGTAACAAAAGCAAAAGGTAAGAATAGTGCTAGGCTGCTAGGTCAAGGCACATTAACAAGACATGAAAACAGTGAAGAGAAAAGGTAATCTCAGAACTTTATGAGAAAATAAAATATAATCTACTCTTAAAATCAAACATCAAAAAAGAACTGGAAGAAAGTTTTAGCTTTCATTCAAGAATATTCTCAACCACCACACAGACTTGATTTCATCAGTTTTTAGCAGGTTTAAATATTTTATTTTATATTTTTCTAGAAAAAGTAATTATAGGCTTATTCTACCATTTTTATACCCCATCAGAAAGTTGCCTGTAACAGCTCTCTCTTCTTTCCTATTTCCATTTCACTCCAGGAAAAAAAAGGTGTAAAACTAATTATGACATCAATCTTTAAAATATCTAAGAATACTTAAGTTCTATTTCTTTTTTTCCTACCGAGAAATTGATAAAAGACAAAGTGAAAAGTTTTTACTAATTTATATTACAACTCAAATGGCCAGTTACATCAGTTGTAGTTCCTACATGATTGCATCATTTCTAAAATTAGCTCAGTTTAAATAGGAAGTATTTGTGGGTTAGAGTTCCAGGGATGTGCTGGAGCTGGCTTGCACCAGCTTGAAATGGCTGATTGCTGAATTTTATGAACTGGTTATTTTATATTGGTGGCTTAAAACAGCTTTGGAAAGAGAATTTACACCAGAGAAATTGGCAAGAGTTACTAGAAATCAGGGCTTTTATTAATTGACAGATAACAATTGTATATATTTACATGGTACATGGGATGTTTTAATATACATTTATATTTTGGAATGACCAAATCAGACTAATTAACATAGCCACCACCCCAAATACGTGTCATCTTTTCTGCAATAGATCTCAAAAACTAATTCCTCCTGTCTAACTGACATTTTGAATCCTTTTACCCCTATCCTCCTCTTTCCTGCCCCACCCCTCACCTTCGCCTCTGGTAACCACCATTCTACTCTCTATTTTTATGGGTTTGACTTTTTACATTCCACACATAAGTGACATTATGCACTATTTGTCCTTCTGTACCTTATTTTACTTAGCATAATGACCTCTAGGGTCATCCATGTTGTCACAAATGACATGATTTCCTTCTTTTTAATGGTTGAATAGTATTCCATTGTGTATATATATACTACATCTTCTTTATCCATTAACACATTATGGACAGTTAGGTTGATTTTTATCAACCTATTGTGAATGAAGCTGCAAGGAACATGGGAGTGCAGATACCTCTTTGACATACTGATTTCAATTCTATTGGACATATACACAGAACTGGGATTGCTAGATCATATGGTAGTTCTATTTTCAGTTTCTTGAGGAAGCTCCATTTTGTTTTCCACAATGACTATACCAATTCATGTTTCCAAGAATAGTGTATACAAGGGTTCCTTTTTCTCTACATCCTCACCAACACTTGTTAACTTTCATATTTTTATATTAGCCATTCAAACAGGTGTGAGCTGAAAACTCATTGTGGTTTTGATCTGCATTTCCCTGGTGATTAGTGATGTTGAGGATTTTTTCACATATTCATTGGCCACTTGCAGGTCTTCTTTTGAGAAATGCCTATTCAAGTATTTTGCCTATTTTTGAATTGGGTTATTTTCTTGCCATTGATTTGTTTGAGTTCCTTACATATTTTGGAAATTAATCAGATACATGGTTTGAAAATTTTCACCCAATCTGTGGATTGTCTCTTCACTCTTGTTTCCTGTGCTGTGCAGAAGCTGGTTATTAATCATTTACCAGCACACCACTTGCTCTAGCTCATCACCCGTCTTGAATGCATTAAAAGAATCAGATACAATTTTTTTAAAAAGGTGAATTCTGGAGCAGAAAAATAAGAGTCTCTATGATAACCATCAGTGAAATGGCCAAATAAACAGAGAGAATGCAAACTTGTTCCTACCACAGTGATAGAATGTGAAGGAAAAAAAACTGCTCAGTTCAGGATCTCAGCTCAAAAACATCCACCTTTCAAAAGGAAAGGCACAAAGGCAGCCATAATGTGGAAAGAGGTTGACACTCTGGAGGCACCCAGAGAAATCATGGTGAGGGTGCAACAGACTCCTCGCACTTTCAATCTGCCCCATTTCCACATTACAGTGATGTAAGGGTAGGTTGGGAAACCCACATATGGGGTTCCTAAGAGGGACCTAACGTTTTTTATGTAAGATTTGCCCATTTCCACTGGCCAGAATATCATTCCTTTCCACAGCCCCACAATGATGCCCTTCATGAAGTTTAAATACAAAATTCATCCCAAAGCCTTTCCTCTCTGTCATATCAAAATCATAGCGAGAAGGAAAAAAAAATCCTATTTCCCATTCTGAAGGTGATGTTCAAAATAAGAGATACTCTATTTTTGTCCATGCCTTGTAAGCATGAACAAAAATTTACTGTGAGTCCCGTCTGGTAGGTTTCTGTTTATGTTTTTATCCAAACACATCAGAACACTGGCTTCCTGTTTCTTTCCCAGAAATACACTTTATGTGCCCGGTGCTTCCCTCCTAATGTCTCACATCCTGTTTTGTGACAGTCTAAAATGAAGGTACAGCAGGTCAAACTGTCATTGATTTAGCAATGCTTCCCTTAGCTTGAAGAGGTGGAGAAATGTTTCCCGTTCCTTAAGAGGCATAAAGATAGGAAATCAGGCTTTTCAAAAGGCTGTCACATTCTGTCCACGTGAATACTTTCCTTAGTCTGCTTGGGCTCTGACACCTGCACTGACTGTTTACACACCTGGATGCACTCCGTAACCCCAACTGGGCTCTGACACCCCATATCAGGCCACCAGTGCCCACCTGCATGGATGCCAACCTAAACCTCATGGATTCATGAGTTCACTTAAACTCTTCATATCTGAAATAGTTTATCTCTTTCTCTTTTTTCCTCTGTAGAATGTTCTGTAAATGTTCCTATGTTCCATAGAAAGAAATTAAGGAAGGAGGAGGGGAAAGGAAGGAAGGCAGTAGGGAGGAAAGAAAAAGGAAAGAAGAAGAAAAGGAAATATCCAGGGACATTTTCTGGTTTTATTTTTGGTTTTGTTTGTTTGTTTTGTTTTTTTATTTTTTTTTCGGAGTCTCACTCTGTTGCCAGGCTGGAGTGCAGTGGCATGATCTTGGCTCACTGCAACTTTCGCCTCCTAGGTTCAAGCTATTCTCCTGTTTCAGCCTCCTGAGTAGCTGGGATTACAGGCACCAGCCACCATGCTCAGCTAATTTTTTGCATTTTTAGTACAGACGAGGTTTCACTATGCTGGTCAGGCTGGTCTCGAACTCCTGACCTCAGGTTATCCGCCCACCTTGGCCTCCCAAAGTGCTGGGATTATAGGCTTGAGCCACAGAGCCTGGCCCCAGGGGCATTTTCTAACCGCACACCTCTGTATGCTCATAAAACTAAACCTTTTCCTTATACTGCTTTCTCATGTCCCTGGATTGCCAACATTATTCAGCTGTGGCAACACCCATCAACACTGCAGCCACACACCATTTGCAATTCCTCTACATCTTAACAGTTTACTCTGCTCCCAAGATATTTTGCAGGAAAGAGAAAAAAGAAAAGGTTATAAAAATTTTTGTCCTACAGTAGCCCCGGGAATTTTTTAACAGGAGGTGCATTCACACCTTAAGTGAGCAAACAAATAAACAAAAAGCTTCATTTTATACGAGCCATTTAAAAACTGCTTAAAAGAAAGTAAAAGCAAAAGCATCACAGAATTGGATGCCACTAAAAATATTTCATTAATTTAAGATGAGTAGTACATTGGGCTCCAACCACTTTCCTTCCTGCAATGACACTGGTAACTTGACACCAAAAGTGAGGAAGGAATACAGGAACTTACCCTCTCCCAGGGCAAGAGCACACCTAATCTAGGAATAGTAAAAGGAGATGCAGTACAGAAATTAGCTGGGACACAGAACTTACGAAAGAAAGAAGCCTTGCTGGAAGCCATCCACATTGTGCCTCACTATTAGAAATCATTGGTGCAAGGTAATATTTGGACAGGTGTAGACACTCATTTGTATTTGAAGGTAAGCAATGAGCAGCCAAAGGTTTAATTAACTTTGCTTTCAACTACTACTGTGATGTAATTAATTACCTCTGTCCCTAAAACCATTATTTTTTTGTGGTTGATCTTTTATTGATGGGATCTTACAAAGGATGGAGCAGCAAGATTTTTTAACCCTTTGTGACTCATAAGGACTTACAGTCCCCCAAGTTGAAAATGCCAGCATCTAATATAGTAGCCTCCCACATGAGTTGCATAATTCCTTAGGAGTGTGCAAGATGATCTTTTGGAGTGCTGTAAAAAATATTAGGGCATTTACATTTGTTTATATTTTAATCTATAAATAGAGAAAGAAACCAAGTTCTACTAATAGCTAATGTGCAGATCAGTTCTGGCACCCCCACTCAGTGCATGTGTCCAATAGCCAGGTAGTCAGACATCACTGATCTAGATGTACCCTATCACAGAATGCGAGAAGCTGCCAGCCTGCCCTCGCTTTGTCTTTGATTTTCAGCATTTTGCTCTACATCACAGTTTGTATGTGCCCAGCAAAGTGAAGTCACAGATCATGTTATTTAATTTTAATCAAACTAATTCTCACCAAATTCTGTTATGGCTTTTCTGCAAAGAATCCAATGAATTAATAATGTAAATGCAAGTGAAAAAAATAAGAAGAGAGCAATGGAAAAGCTAACACTTCTACTTCCAGTACAAGCTCTTTGCCAGCTACGTATTTCATCAGTTCCTTCAAGGTAAATTAGGTATTTTAACAATAAGCAACAAAGCAACTTCTTTTTGAAAGAAATTCATGTTATAGGAAGAGCATTGTGAAAATGAACGTTTGGGAATGTTTCCATCATTATATGATTTTGTTGAGGAAAACACTGTAAGTATACACTATAAACACTCCCTCTCTGAATGCTGTTTTTAAATCTTCCAAATGGAGAGTTTCAGTGGGTTTTGAATGCCTTTGTTAAAAATATTAAAATGGATTATCTTCAAATTAGTTTTGCAAGAACATCTGATTGAGATCACAGAAGATGGAAATTTGCTAGCCATATTTCAACAAAAACCATCGCAAGATGAATTCTAGATTGAAAATTGACTTACATGATTGTGAAGTCCATAAAGCACTCCTCTTACTTGGATGTTTTCATAAATATGTTTCAACTATGATAATAATTGAAAACTAAGTCTCAAAATAAACTTGAGGCAGAAGTACACCTTCTAATGGCTTCACTGCAAAATGTTAAAATAATCATTTAAAAACAAATAAACCATATTAAAGTACATTGTTCTCCTTTAAAAATGGTACTAATACTTGGATGAGAACAAAAATATTTTACAACTATAAAGAAATATAATAAAATATCACTTTAATGTGTTTATTTTATATTCATGACATCTTTTTAATTTATTTAAGTGTATGTTTTACAATAAGCATACATGGCCATTGTAGTACATTTATATAAATGATAAATAAACATATGTGGATTGTGGGTAGAAAGTTCCAAAATATTTTACTGATAGAGGTACAAGATCTAAAAAGTGTTGTGATGACCATTCGTCTACAGTGGCTTCCAGCCTGGTGAGAGTTTACTTCCAATACATCATGGTACCTACACTATACATCAGAGAGCTGAAGTTCCATCATGGTGCCTACTGTATACATCAGAGAACTGAAGTTCCATGGTGGGTAAGTTTGAGAGCAACAAAAACATATTCAAGGTAGTACATCAGTAAAGCTTTAAGAAAAACAAGATTTACTAAAATGTAGGCCACAAAATATGGGTTTTACATATATTAACATCAGAATCACAACAGTATATATATTGGTTCCAATACTCCACTTAAATGAGTTTAGAAATGCTGGATATGACTAAGTATGCTTTCAAATCAAAGGTTCCTAAAACCATTAAGCTGCCTTCCACCTTAGAGTAAAATTTCGTGTTTACAGATGATACCAAAACTTCTGATAATCAAAACACAACTTTCATCGTTGACAAAATTTTTCCCTCTATGTCAACTCATGCTGCTCCTATATTCAACACTCTCCAGCAGGCTTTTCGTCTCAGAGCAGAATCCCAAATTTTTGGAGTTGCCTACAAGACCCTCTCTGATCTCACCCCTTCTACCTCTCTGGCCTCAGCTCCTTCTACCCTCCGTCACTGGGCTGCAGCTACACACCAGTCCCCTTGCTCTTTCTTGAACATTCCAGGCCCACTCCCACCTCAGGCCACTCTTGCTATTCCCCTACCTAGGAGATTATCTGTTCACCTCCCTCAGGTCTGTTCTTGACTGCCACCTTAGCAGGAAAGCCTTTCCTGAACAGCCTCCTGCAACCTCTATGTCTCTTTTATGATTCATTTTTTCTCCTTAACTCCTGTCACCATCTCAAATTGTATGTATTTGCTTTTTTTTTTTTTTTTTTTTTTTTTTTGGCACAAAGGAAGATTTTGTGTTGTATCTCCAGCACTTAGCACAGTACCTGGCACATAGAATAGTAAACATCTTTTGAATAAATCTGCATCTTTAGCAGAAAACTGCAGACCTGTTTCAAAATGCTCAGAAGACAAGTAGAAACCATCTCCATCAACTTATTCAATATTTATTAGGAATTTACTATGTGAATTTACTATATAATTTACTATGACCAGGTACCATTTTGGATTGTTTGAGAAAATGTAAAAATAAATCAAAACTATCTTAAGAAGTTTAGGATTTGACATAAAATGCAAACACAAATCATTGTGATATTCAGCAGGCTATGTCTGCTAAGCATTATTGAAGGGTTGCTGGCATGGGAAGTGTTGGGAAGAGAGAACCCACTTCTATCTATTAGAGTGGGAAAGTCAGGGATATAGAATATCAGGAATGACTTCAGAGAAGAAAGTATTTGAACTAACTTTCAAAGGTAATTTTGTTTATAACTTTAAGTACATCATGTATTATATAGTATGATTCATTTTTCTCTAAGATTGTTGTCAATTTTCTCCACTCCCTAGTTTGCAGAAAGGTAAAGAAAATGAACTTATAAATGTACTGGCTTTTAAGGAGCTTAGAGCTTCTTCTCAATCCAGGAATTATTAGAATTTTAACAAAGCCTCTTGAATTCAGAAACAGAAACTTGGCCTACTGTAGCAAGGGGACATTGTCACCTCACAGGTGAGTAAGTGTGAGTTAGAGGACCAGGATACACCCCAATCTGAATGGGGAAGGAAAATGCGTTTGGTTAATTTTGGCACCAATAGTTTCTTTTAGCAAATGCCACATTCTTGGCAGGTTTATGTTTCTTATTATGCCACTTTACCACTTAAAGAAGATAAAAGGGAAAAATTAAAGTCCTATGAGTCTCTATTAATCTTTTCTTCAAACATCACCTCAAGGATCAGGACATCAGATATAACATCTTTCAGGGTTTTCTCCCTGAGTACTGAAGCCCTTTTATGCCAAATGCAAAGAAGAGGCATGAACCCAGTATTACCAGATTTATACTCATTGGCATTTTTATCTCATCCTACTATTATATATCTGTGATCATAGCACCTGCTGATTCAGAAGCACCAAAAGACCAGGTTCAAGAGCTCTTGCGACTAATTAGCTACTGAACTAAAATAGGTGTCTGGACAGAAGAGACTTGTGCTTAAAATAGGAGAGCAAAAATATCTTCCATGCCATTAGAAATGCATAACCTTCCAGCAACAATGTGACAATGGCCAGTGGTCACTAGAAAGCCCAGCAACCTATAAGCGCCTTGAGGTTATAACTGAAGTGTGTCCTTTTATATCTGACAGTTAATCCCAAACATGGCATCATAAAGGGACTTCCCAGGAGCCCTAATGGGGTCATTTTCTTTACAACGGTACAAGCAGTTATTTGATATGCGTAGGTTCTAAGAATAAAGAACTCTGGCATTATTTCCATATTGACTAAAGAGTATGGATGAGTATCAGACCCCACAAACAAATATTTTATTTATAAATAAAAGTTTGCAATGGTAATGAACACAAAAATAGTTAAAGGTAGGAAACTCTTCCTATTATAAATATCCACAGCTTTTGAGTATAATCCTGCTTGAATAATTTTGTAAGAAATTGGAATATGCAAATCAATGAAGAAAAGTATCTTGGGATAATGCTTGGATTATATGACAAGGATCCTTATTGGCAGTTATTAATGTCACTTATATCCCTGCCTTTTCAGAAGAAAAGAATGTCACTCATATCCTTTTCAAAAGAAAAAGCAGGGATGGCTGCTATATAGACCATCACAAAGCTCAAAAGAAATTAATTTGGTTTGCCAATGCTTTTTGTAACCAGGCTCATGTTTGTAATTTCTTATTGATTCAGAAGCAATGAACAACTTATTGCTCAGTTTAGGATATCTTTTTTGGACAAATTCTGATTCCCTGAGCCAATGAGTTAATTTTCAGATATTTCACATGACATTCTAGAGGTTAATTATTAAGCAGGTAGTGTGCATTTCATTTCCAGGAAGAAATGGACATCTCCCCTGACAGTCCTCAGGGATAATGGAAGGCAGAAGAAAGATCTAATCTTCATTTCACTGTTGATGAAGTGAATATCCTGAATGGATATTCTGTGGCAGTCTAATGAGACAACACAGCACACAGCGGAAATTTGAAATATTCTGAGTCACTATAGAAGAGGAGATTCAAACCTGCTTTTATTGTCTCATTTCCAAGAGCTTTTATACCATTTCTCCAAATATGAAAACGTTCCTTGTCTCTCTCCTACCACTCCTTTTTGCTTGTGTCAGTTACTTAATGTAAAACAACAGTTCCCACCAGGAACAGTCATTCCAGTCCCAAACAATCATCTGAGTTTGGCTTTCTGTCCTCAAACAGTGTCCACGAACACTTGCTTCCACTCAAATGCTCTTTATCCTCTCACCACCTCATAGAAATGGCCTTGACACATCCCAAGGCACAGACCACAGCATACAGTTCTCCAATACATAAGAGATGGAGAACAACTCCAAGTGAGTTATTCAGTATCTCTTATATAACTCATTTCATTCTGAAAAGCAGACTTCAGCCACTTCCATTCTGAAAAGCAAAACAGACTTTGCTATGTTGCAAATCAAATTGCAACACAGCTGTAACAGAAGTAAGGTCTGTAGCCCAGGGAAATACCACAGTCAATTTGTATTGAAATCCTTTATTGGCTAGAATCTAGCTTCTCTTAGATATAGGCTAATGTCTTTCATGTCCTATGGCCTCTGAACATTTGCCACTATCTTGATGCATCTGTTCCATGGGTAAACAAAAATTTCTGACATTTACAATTGTCAATCCAAAAATTTTCATCAAGGCCCTCAAAAGCTTTTTGAAACTCCCAAAGTGTACCTTAAAAAAATACTGCACTACTTACAATCTCAGATTTCTCTACACTTGCCTTAGAGCAAATTATTTATCCTCATCACCCACTCCCCTACCCTTTCCACAGGCAAAAGTCAAAAAGCTAGTTCATATTAAATTTTAAGATCTATAAGAAAAAAAACTCAGCAAGTTGCTGTTGGTTGAACCAAAACAACATAAAAATCTTCCTCCATAAGTGAAGACACAGGGAAAGAAAGAAAACTTGAGTCCAGCAAAATAGTGCTCTCTTCACTCAACCAAGATTTCCATTAAAAGTCCATTCTTTATAAGCAGTACATACCCATGGTTCTCATCTGATGCCAGAGAAGCACAAGGTATTTTAGGTTTCTGTCCTGAACTTTTTCTTTAAAAATGATACCTGCTGACCAGAGAGAAGAATTAGCTATTACTGAATAAATATTATTTTATGAACTTTAGGCCCTCAGGGGGACCATGATTTTACCAATGAGCTAGCTTTTTAAACAGGATGAATGAGTGAACAGGCATATTAGAGATGCGATCCTATGGCCATTACCTGTCTGTGCATCTCCCTCTGAGACACCAGGTGGCAAAATAAACTGCTCCCCTGTAAGATAAAGCCTTAAATGATGAAAATTCATTTCAAGTGTCCCAGTAAACTATATCTTGTTTTCTCCCACCTCTGAAGACCAATAGCCTCCTCTTTCTTTTGCCTTTCTTTCTGAGTTATTTTCTCTATACCTCTGCCTCTCATTCTGTCTCCATCTGTGAGGAAAAAGGGCTGAGGGAATGAGGAAGAATTCTGTCTTTTGACTTCTGTCTTTTGACTTCTGCCTTCCTCTAGTCTCTCTCCCCTTGTTTCTACCTCTCAGCATCTCTTCCCCAAGTCTCTCTCCCTCTTTCCCCCTCTCCTTCTCTCCCTATCTCACTTTGGTATATTTCAATTTGGGTTTTCTTGTTTTGCAGGAAACAGTACTGATTTTACACTCCTGGAAATGAGGGTATACAGCTGAGCAAGAACTTCGCTGGGAGTGAATCACTATTGTTCCCAGAGGTTTTATTTGTCTTCTTTACAAGTCTCCCTGCTGCCCACAAAAGTGCCAAGCTCTTGATAAATGGGACGGCGAGGTGTCACATTTTTCCCCTCTAAATGCAGAGTAAACCTTCACAGCCTCGCTCCACTGCACTGAAAAATGAAACTATAACTACATGCTGGAAGGTCCTTAAAGAATTCCTCTCTAGGCATAGCCCCTGAGTGGCTTCTACATGGCTAAACAAGTGCTCTCGAGGAAGAATATTTATCCTTATAAAATAATTTCCCATAAGAAAACTTTGGTTCCACAACTGTCTTTTCCAGGAATCCTAGTAACACCATGAACATTAAAACCCACACCTGTCACATGAAGCAGATCAAAAGAAAAAGAAGCCCTTCCCATTGAGGACCCAGCCCTATGTACCTTCCTATTCCCCACAGCTAGCAAGTATAGGCAATAAATGCATATTGGTAATGATGAGACCTATGTTTTATGACCTAAAGTCCTGCTAAAACTAGAGTCCTGACCCATCCTTTCTCTTTCCAGAACTTTATTAGTTCTAAAAATAATAGAAGTTTTCTTCTAAGTTTCAATAAGCCACGACTACCAATAATAAGAGCCTCACTCCACAACTGTATTAATTCACACTTGTAGCTCCTGTTGCTCTATGCCAGATACTGAAAAACTATGGCCTATGGGCTATATCCAGCCCACTATTTGTTTTTGTGTAAGTTTTGTTGGGACACAGTCACGCTCATTTGCTTACATAGTATTGAAGGCTGCTTCACACTGCAGTGGCAGAGTTGAGTAGTTGCCACAGAGATGGACCCTTTGCAGAAACAATAGATATACCTGCTCTAAGCAACAGAAACACCTAATGATTATGCCAATAATTGCCATCACTCATTCAGTATTCCATGAGAAAGTGACACATACTTTTCCTAGAATATTGATTGCCACAGCCTTATGAGTAAGTGCTGGGATTACAGGTGTGAGCCACCACGCCTGGCCTGAGTTAGGCACTTTTATTAACACTATGATAGACTGAATGTTTGTGTTCCCTCTATAACTCATGTTGAAATTTGAATCCCCAATATTATGGTATTAGGAGTTGGGGTCTTTGGGAGGTAATTAGGCCATGAAGGAGGAGCCTTCGTGAATGGGATTAGTGCCCTAATAAAAGAGACCCTAGATAGATCCCTGACCCCTTCTGCCATGAGAAGACACAGTAAGAAAACAGCTGTCTATACGCCAGGAAGCACGCCCATGCCAAACACTGAACTTCCTGGTGCCTTGATCTTGGACTTCCTAGCCTCCAGAACTGTGAGAAGCAAATTTCTGCTGATTATAAGCCACCCAGCCTACAGTATTCTGTGATAGCAGCCTGAAAAAACTAAAAGAATTATTATTTTAAAAACAAAGCTAGGTATCTTGTAAGAGGAGCAAGAAGTCAAACCCAGACAGTCTGGCTGGTAATCACTTCTCCAAACTGTCTCTAGATTTGGGGATGCTAACGCTCAGACAGGAAAGAAGTTGCATAACAGTAGGATACAGTACAAAACAAAACAGTGAATGTCTTTTTAAAAGCTGAAGAAAGTAAAACCAAATAATAAGAAAAGATTGGGATTTATCAATATAAAAACTGGGACAACAGATTGTAAAATTTCACCCAAGTCAAACTTTTAAACAACTTTCATAGATTATTTAGATGAAATTCAGGAGAGATCAACTAGCTAGATACTGAATAAATGTTTGTTGAGTGGATGGTTGGATAGATGGATAAGCACTAGGGTATCTCACAGAATCAAGTGAATGACCAAGAAGTGGCAAGAATTGGGACTAAGGTAAATGAGACTTCAACAGGAGAATTTAGAGGTCCTCTTTATAAGTGACTATCATTAGCATGACTCGGCCTCAGAAACAGTCAGTTTCTGGGGATTCCCATTCCAGATTTCAAACTCCAAGGAGACAAAATCTTATTGTGTCACCTTAGCCTAGGTAAATACTCCTAGAGCAGTGGTTCTAAGCCCTAGCTGCACACTTGAATCCCCTCAGGCATTTTTAAAGAATACGAACTCCTGAGCCTCACCTAAGCTTAACTGAAACTGAATCTCTGGGGATAAAGGCATGGGTGAACTTGGGACTTTTTCTGTGATTTAGGCAGGCAACCATCTCATAAAGCCAACTGGAAACAAAGAAGAAACACAGAGCTGGAGCCCTCATGGAGCCTTTTCAGGTACAGGAGCTAATAAAATCGTTCTTCTCTATGCGAACTTGTGTTGGGCCTTTTCTTACTTGCAAAATGTAGCATCTTAACCAATAGAAGCCTGATCTCCAAATGCCATGAAATCAGACCTAGCAAGTTAATCAACATATTCCGAGTGTCTGCTCTATACTCAGACCTGTCCTGAGTGCTATAAGGGACACTAAAAATTATTAGACTCCCTGTGTCCTCAATAACTCATAACTCTAACCTATGGAATCTAGAAGAAATAGAGCATGAGAGATTTGAACTGAGTTAGTATGCTAATAATATTTTTTTTTTTTTTTTTGGTCTGGCTTCTTTTCTTAGAAGAAATGGATTTTTGAACAGTTTAGAATCTATGTTTTGGGAGGAATTTTAAAGAATGGTTATCTTGGGCATTGGCTTATGTTTTGGCCTCCAATATGGGAAGAGAACTAGTAATGTTTCTAGAACTATTTGCAGGACTGACTGAAAGGGCAATCAACGGAACTCATGAGATTCTCTACAGCTGCAAAGTCATGATTTCTGAAGCAAATCAAACTTTCTATGCAAAATCTTATCTCCTCAAGGAAAGCAGTGCAACCTGTAGTCAGGGAAGGGAAGGGAGGGAGGAAGGAGGAACAAAGCACTGATTTCAAAAGAGAGCTGCTTACCAAACTCATCCAAATCTCTAGTGGCCACTTGCTTCTGATTGAACCACCTGATCTTTGTGAAGAGAAATAAATCTTCTCCTCAGTGGTTTGACTGTTAGTACCGTGGAGAGTGCTTCCAAGACGCAAAAAGAAAGAAATTTAAATAATTAAGAGAATAAGAAACTACAGGCTCTTCTCTTTCGGCTCTAGGGATTTAGGTTATTAGAAGGCTTTCAACCTCCTTGGCTGAAGGAGCCTCATGGTACACACTAAAACTGCAACCATTTAGGGCTAAACTCAATGCTGTTCAGGCCTTATACAACCTCCCTAATACAATCCATCATAGTTTATGGAACACTTGAATAGTGGGCCATACCAGGGTTTATCACTGTGAGGATATTTAAAGAATCTGCTCCAACACGTTAAATGAGCCTGAACAAAACAAAACAAACGGCAAATTCTCATAAAATGTAAAAACAGGCAAACGGGTCATGATGGTCATGGTGGTAATAAGTTGAAATTAAAATGTAATGCTGACTCATTTTCCTTTGGAATTCAGAAGTGATTTTCTTTTTAGCTTTTATATCTCAAAGTATTTCAGAAACTAGCTATGGATATTACTTGTTAGTAGTGTATTGTAGAATATTTGCTTTGGTTGCAAAACAAATTCTTTTGGTCTCAAAGAACACAAGTACACAAATCCAAACAAGAAACACAAAGTTTTTGAAGAATAGCATCTTTTTGAAATACAGTTCTCCTAAAGCAAGAATATTAGTGGGATATTCATATCAGAAAGACAGACAACTGGTCAACTCCCTACCATTCCAAACAAGAAGACCCTGTAAAAACATCATCAGCAACCTATTCAGCAAAGTGGAGAGCCATTTCTTTCAAAAACTCTTTTTGTGTTTATAGCTGTATGGGCCATGCCTTAACACATTTCTTGTATAACTAGCAAGAGGATTTCTGCTGCTTGGAAACCAGAGATTAAAATTAATATATTGGTTGATACCCACAACAGCCTCTCAGGTGTCATCATTGAGAATTATTATTTTCAGCAGTTCATGGCTCATTTCTTTAAAATTAAAATTAGTGTTGTGGCACCCAAGGATAATTTTCCAGCTGTCTCTATGGAGAATAATATAAGCTTGGTGAGTTTAATGAATGGTAGTTTACTGCCATTCAGTGTCAATGCAGTGAGTGAGTTTGGATTTAACAGGAACTGAAATAACAGTCTTACCACTGTGTCTTCATTAATATGGAATCCTGATATAGCCATGGTAGCTGATAAATTATGCCCAGCATCTCAATTACCTTATCAAAGAAAATTATTCCTAATGACCAAGGAGGGGATAAGGAAATGCAAAGAGAAATAGGGGCCAAATTAGGTGGGATGAAATTAAACCTCGTGCAGATTAGCAAATCAGATCTGAGCTGGTTAGTACGAAGATGAGAAGGTGGTGTGAAAAACAAGAATAAATAGGAACTAGAACATGAAGGTCATGAAAGGCGACCAAGAAAGGTGGCAATCCCTGAACTTCTCCAAACAAGCAACCAAGATCTCATACCACCATTTATGTCAGGTTTGCAAACACACACGAGGAAATGTGCACATAATCAGAGTGCTGGAACTGCTTCAGGACTTTGGGAAGAGGCTACAGGTGAGGCTCCTGGTGCTATGCCCTAGACATCTTGTTCTTAAATTCTTCCCAGCCTTCCCCCTAACTCTGTAATGCAGAGGGACTAACTCTTGTAGGCTCATTCTCATGTTCCCTCCTCAGCTGGCTTCCAGTTGGATTTGGATTTGATCAGCAGGAGCACTAATGAGACTGGAGGGAGGAAAGGAGAAGCCAGAGTATTTCTGCCACTGTCTTGGGTAGAATCTCCAGCAGAAGCTATGCCTTCTCTACCCCGGCTCCCACTGAACAGACAACTATGGATGACCCCAACCCATAGGCTCCAGTAACACCTCCTTCTTTCTTTGTCCCTGCAGACAGGGATGGTATAGCAACCTCTCACTGTTTTTAATCTCTAGAGTACCTACTGTTCTCTACATGACTACCCAGCTCTTCCCATCATAAATAGTTCCTTGCATTAAATTCATGTTGTCTTAAACAGAGTAATTTCTGTTTTCCTGGTTGGACTTTGAGTGATACAGGAAATAAGAGACAGAGAGGCCACAACTGAAAGGCCTCAGGAGTCTGTATGACAGGCCCATTCAATCTCATACTGAATTGAGGAGTGGGGGGTAATTCATTATGAGAAAGTGCCTGCAGAGCCAGGCGCCCAGGTTTACATAAATTCATTGCATGATATTCCTTCAAGTAGCCTAGAAATTGAGGGAAACAAGAAGCAATACCCTTCCCAGGCAGGCCCTTAGGAAAGAAAAAGCTATAAAATCAAGGCACTTATTCTTTGCCTCCCCTCTGGAGGAGACTTGAGAAAACAGTCATCGGACGGACAGAAAGATAAGTGGACAGCAGAACCTCTCCTCCCCATTCCAAGATGCATCACCAGGGTTTTCACACAATCTGAAAAAGATGAACCCAGGGCAGCACAGTCAAAAAAGAAAGCAGAGATTTCCACCAACAGTGTGTACCTTTTAGCCAAGCAGCAAAAACCTAATCAAAAGAAAATACTAACTAAAGTTAACACTCCCTCTGTCTCCAAAGTCAAACAGGTGGGCAAGCTTGGGCTAGGAGTGGCTCAAGGGCAAAGACCATGTCCTACCAGCCTTGCAAGCATTCAGGAAATGTTAGTGAAGGAAGCCCCTCTATTTCTTTCCCAGATGAGCCCCATTAATCATCAGAGGACTGAAATAATTCCATATTTCTCACAGAAGAACTGAGGCAATGTAATGGGATCCAGATTGCACAACCCACTGGTGGTTGAAGAGAGACAAATAATAAGATTTATATATAAGCAAAGTCCCTGACATTAAGAATAAGTCCACTGGCATGCTGCTGCCTCTCAGGGATCATTACCATATTGCTTTCCATAATCTCCTTAAAGTGAAATTAAAAGTCACCACTGCTCTTCATCTCCCTGCCTATTTACTCAATGGAATGAAATCATTCTTCCTTATGCTGCAAATGAACTGCCTACTTCAAAAATTCCTTAGACACTCCTGGCATTTTCTTGAAGAAAGGCCCCCTCTATCCACCCTTAATTAAACCAAGGTGACAGAAAAGGCTCCCCCATGGCCCCCTTCAGCATGTGCAGCAGGATCAGGTGCTTCACTCCCCTCACTTTTATTTCCTGTTAGGCTCCCAGCACACAGGCCAGCTGCGAGCCAGTTTGGCCATGCAGAAAATGCTCATGCTACACACTCGGGGAGCCTTTTCCCTGACTGTTTCAAAGAACATCATCAGCACTCTATGCCTCTGGGGGACAGGGTGAGGGAGCTATGATTGAGTTCTGGCAAGAGGAGTGAGAGTAAGGGAGCCCTCCCCTCTGCAAGCACTTGCCCATCCCCATGGAAAGCTTCCCCTGGGAGCCTCCAAGGCTTGGATCCAGGCCGTTTCTGCACACATCAGCCCCTGCAATCCTCTGACCAGATGAACCGTGAACCTGACCTCCAGGCTCAGTGCAAAGAGTTTCCAGCAGCAACTGCATTAGTGCCGCCTTAGGCTTGAATAATTTTCTATCTCAGAAAACTTAAGAATATTTGAAGAAGCAGCAATACCTTCTGAAATTAAGCCATTTAAAGGGGAGGTAGTAAAGTGCCAGACTGACTTTGTTTGTAGGCAGTCAAGGTAGCTAGTGTATGTGATCTAAGAATTCTAGGAGCAGTCCCAATCAGCTCCCACCCTCCTCCAAGAGGCAATTACAGAATACAGGCCAAGAATCACTTAGAGCCAGGAGACCTGAAGTTGATTCTGAGATCTACCACATACTGAGTGACTAGAACAAATTACTTCTCTGTATTTTACTTTCTCATCTGTAAAATGGAAGTAGTGGTTATAAAAGTACCACTTCAAGGCTATTGTGAGAATTGAACAGGTTAGCCTATATAAGGAGCTTATGGCCTAAGGAAAGCTTACTGTATTTAGTAATCTGTTTCTTAAATATCCAAATACTGTTGTCCTGGTGACTGCAATTTTCAAGGATGAGAATTGTGTTACTGTTGTTCATTTGTTTGTTCTTAAGGCATCAATCCCTCTTCTACTGCTAGTACCCCTGGGAGGAGCCACATGTTGTGCATACTTTTCCCCATAGAAATAAGTTGGTAGGGAGTTTCCCCAAGTTTGGAGAATTATTAATGAGGCCTTGCCCCGTAACAGATGTCAGCACACCACACAATCTCCAGGCTCCCTTCACCACAGCACTTCTCAAACTTTATTGTGCTTTAAAAACTCACCTGGGGGAATCCTGTTATATTATATATTAGGATTTTGTAACTCCAGGATGGGGCTTGAGGCTCTGAATTTCTAATGCATCCTCCAGTTGTGCTAATGCTGATAACCCATGGACTATTCTTTAAGTATCAAGACATCTGTATACACCAAATTCTAGTGCACTTTCACTCCCCACAGCCAACACTTGTCTCTTTATCAGCAGGCTGCCCGCAGGCTGCAGGAACAGCCCTGCCATCACATACCCAAAGCTGGAGAGCATGAGAATTGATGCCCCTGGGAGCACCTCTTAATGCTGGATGGTACTGGGTATAAATACCTCAGTGGCCTCGTGCCTGTTCTGGCCAACACTGAAGTGTGATTGCTGCTATCTCAAAAGCTCTTCTGTGGGATTGAACCAGAGTTAGCTTCTGGGAGACTTTGCTTGCTTTTGTACGATTTATTGGCTTCTTTCCCTTTCCTGTCCAACTTCCCCACTATTCCCTTACCAGTTTTGTTTTGTTTTTTTTCAAGAACACTTCTTAATAAATTCCAGTGAATGGGCCGTGCACAGTGGCTCATGCCTTTAATCCCAACATCTGGGGAGGCCGAGATGGGACAATCACTTAGGTCAGGAGTTCAAGACCAACCTGGCCAACATAGTGAAATCCCATCTCTACTAAAAATACAAAAAAACAATTAGCCAGGCATGGTGGCACACGCCTGTGGTCCCAGCTACTCAGGAGGCTGAGGCAGAAGAATCGCTTGAACTGGGAGGCGGAGGTTGCAGTGAGAGACTGTGCCACTGCACTCCAGCCTGGGAGACAGAGGAAGACTCTGCCTCAAAAAATATATATATAATATAATAAAATAAATTCCAATGAATGGTATTTGTCATTCATTCATTCAAAATTTCATTCATTCAACAAACTTTTATTATTCTCTCTGACTCCTATATGTGCCTGAATATGACACTGTGGGTAGAGAAACAAGTCTCAGTCCCTACCCTAAAGAGTCCTAAGTCCACAAAGACCAGAGCCTACACAGTTAGCACTTGGAGAGAGCAGAAGCCCATGGTGAAGTTGAAACTATCCCACCTGGGAAAACATGTACAGCTCTAAACATGGTCATGCACTAGTGGCCTTCTCCCAAACAGTATCCCAAACAGAAATGACAAGACCAAAATCAATTGGCACGTCAGTTCTCTCTCCATCCTTTCCTCTCTCGGGGAGCTTGAATGGCAAGATGCCATGACAGTGGAGAACCCACAGCTGCCTACAGCCTGATGGATCTGGAGCCAGGCTGGCTAAGCCCACCCTGGCTGCCTGAGCCGACCTTGGCTGCCCCTCCTCATCAACGGCTTCCTCCTCTCAAGAGGTGCAGGTGCAAGCTGGTTTGCAGGGCCCCAGCTTGATGCAGGAAGCAGCAGTGGGCCGGGAAAGCAGCTGCGGGGAAAGTCACAGCTAGTCACGAGACAACACATGCCCCTCACTCCACCTTCCCTGCATCTCTGAAAGAATGACTGAAATTTCTGAGGCTCTCTCTCTTCAGAAGCCACTAAGTGACTGCCAAGTGGGGAGTGCCAACAGCCAGGTGACTTCTCTCCCTGGAATACAAATGAGAAGTAACAATGGCCAAGTAGGCTGAAATCAGAATCATGATGGGAAAAAACCAGGAAAGTGCTCCAGGAACAGTCTATAGGTGGGGAGACCTGGTCTCCATGTGTGACCATCTAGTAGTAAACAGGCAATAGAAAAGGTCAGCAAAGTGACCAAAGAAAGAAAATCTCTCCAGGAGCCTTCATCTCTAGAATCAGCAAGATCATGGATAAAATTATGAGCTAAAGAACAGGGCCTTTAAAACCTGGGTCAGAATTTTAACGCTGAAGCATCCCAGCTGTGGGACCTCAACAGTTGTTAACCTCTCTTTGTGTCCCAGTTCCTCCACAGGTAAACTGGGGGGATCGCACCCACCTCATGGGGTTGCTGTAAGGATCTAATGGTGTCAATGTTCAATACTTAGCACAGTGCTCATAAATGGGCTTCTACCTGTGCCTCAAAGCCTCATCCATCTCCTCCACTTCCACGGCTCCACTTCTCTTCCCTTCTTTCAAGCAAAGGTGCCTCTCCCTTTCACTTATCTGCCTTCTTTTCAACATCCACTCCTGTCCTTGGTTTTCCCTACAGCATCACCTAAATGTGCATGTATTTGCTCTTATTTCCTCCAAGAGCCCCCAGAAGCCTACTTCTCCCATGTAAAGCCAATGTGGCTCCTGGATCACAGTCTCTGATCCTCTGAACTTCTGAGTCTCCTCAATCTCCCAGAGTAGTCTCTCAAACACCAGATAAATGCATTGTAACTAATCTGAACAAATGTGTCCCTAAATTATTTTTCATTGACAGAATGTATTTTAACCTAAACAAGACAAACCAACATCCCACTTCACTTCAACCATAGCTGAGGCTTGTGCCCAAGCAAGTGCATTTCTAGGAACACTGGAGACAGTTTCTGCATATAACTTGGCAGAAGGTGTAATCAGGACTGTGTGTTCTAAAAACACCCTTCCTCATTCACAGTGACACCCAAGCATGCTACTTTGCCTTAAGTAACTTGAAAACTTCTTCAACACTAAAATGGGGAGATCTTGACATAGTTTCCTAGAATTTAATGAGAAATCACTAAAAAAAGTATATATACGTGTGAGTGTGTGTGTGTGTGTGTGTGTGTGTGTGTGTCAAAAGATAAAACACTTCACAATTGTCCAGTAATGGTTACAAAAATAAAAGATTATTTTATTTTTCCGGAAGAATTGCTTTGCTATAAACATAGCTGAGGGTTTACATATTTTAATCACAATCACGTGATAAATATTTGATTTGTGTTTAACAGATAATCGGGAATAAAAGTTACAATCTCAGGAAAGACACTTAATACTTCTAAATGCTGAACATTTGAATAATAGCGACAAGGGACTGTAATAGCAGTAAAACGTACCCAAGAGGAAAATTCAGAGGCTTCAAAACATCTTTTTGGAAAAATAAATAAATAATAGAATAATAAAAAGCATCACAGCTTAAAAGATGAAGGAGGGGGCAAAGATTTTAAAAATTAATGAACTGAGATCTTTTCTTCAGAAACATCATTTCTGTATCATTTAATCAGACTTGAGCTTTCTTAAATTGCCTTTAAAACAAGTTAATAAACAATGTGTGCTGTCCTAGAATAGCATTTTTTACAAACAAAATGTACTCTGAGATTTTTCCTTCAGTAAACATAGGAGAAATACTAATGGTCCCTGTTGGCCTTATTTGATGTCAACAGTGAAGGATAAATAGGGGCAAAGCTCTTCCTCAAAGAAACAGGAAAAGACCACCTGCTCTTTACTGTGCGACTGGACAGTCCACTTCTAGGCTGAGAGTCACTGGTAGGCACTAACTCTTTGTCTACAAAGTTTTTTAATAAAGAAAAAACATGTAGGGCTGGACACGGTGGCTCACGCCTATAATTCCAACACTTTGGAAGGTCAAGGCAGGCAGATCACTTAAGGCCAGAGTTCAAGACCAGCCTGGGCAACATAACAAGACACTGCCTCCACATAAAAAATTTAAAAATCAGCCAGGCATGGTGATGCATGCCTATAGTCCCAGTTACTCAAGAGGCTGAGGCAGGAAGATTGCTTGAGCCTAGGCATTTGAGGCCATAATGCGCAATGATCAGTCCTGTGCATAGGCACTGCATTCAGCCTGGGCAATAGAGTGAGACCCATCTCTAAAATATATATAAATAAATAAATGTGTGGGCTGAGACAGGCTGTAGCTTAATTCATAAGCACTTATCAATACATTAAGAGGAATCAGAGCCCCAGAAGCGAGGGTAGAAAAGACTGAGATGATTGTTCCTAAGGCAAAGTAGATAGAAAGGTTGTATTTGGAAAATGAGAAGGCTATTTTGGAGTACTAGGAATAGTTAAAGGGATCATCAAGAATGAAGAGGGACCGAGTGCAGTGACTCATACCTGTAATCTCAGCACTTTGGGAGGCTGAGGTGGGTGGATCACTTGAGGTTAGGAGATCGAGACCAGCCTGGCCAATATAGTGAAATCTCATCTCTACTAAAACTACAAAAATTAGCTGGGCCTAGTGGCACACACCTGTAATCCCGGCTACTCAGGAGGCTGAGGCAGGAGAATCACTTGAACCCTGGAGGCAGAGGTTGCAGTGAGCCAAGATCACACCATTGCACTCCAGCCTGGGCAACAGAGCGAGAGTCTATCTCAAAAAATAAAGAAAAAATAAATAATGAAGAGTAAGCAAAATGAGAAGGAAAAAAATGGGATACATGTGCAGGTTTGTTACATAGGTATATGTGTGCCATGATGGCTTACTGCACCTATTGACCCATCCTCTAAGTTCCCTCGCCTCACCGCCCCAACCCCCCAACAGGCCCTGGTATGTGATGTTCCCCTCTCTATGTCCATGTGTTTTCATTGTTCAACTCCCACTTATGAGTGAGAACATGTGGTGTTTGGTTTTCTGTTCCTGTGTTACTTTGCTGATGATGATGGCTTCCAGCTTCATCCATGTTCCTGCAAAGGACATGATCTCATTCCTTTTTATGGCTGCATAGTATTCCATGGTATATATGTACCACATTTTATTTATCCATTCTATCATTGATGGGCATTTGGGTTGGTTCCAAGTCTTTGCTATTGTAAATAGTGCTGCAATAAATATACATATGCATGTGTCTTTATAGCAGAATGATTTATATTCCTTTGGGTATATACCCAGTAATAGATTGCTGGATCAAATGGCATTTCTGGTTATAGATCCTTGAGGAATTGCCACACTGTCTTCCACAATGGTCGAACTAATTTACATTCCCACCAACAGTGTAAAAGTGTTCCTATTTCTCCACATCTTCTCCAGCATCTATTGTTTCTTGACTTTTTCATAATCGCCATTCTGACTGGCATGAGATGGTATCTCATTGTGGTTTTGATTTGCATTTCTCTGATGATCAGTGATGCAGAGCTTTATTTCATATATTTGTTGGCCATGTAAATGTCTTCTTTTTAGAAGTGTCTGTTCATGTCCTTTGCCCACTTTTTGATGGGGTTGTTTGCTTTTTCTGTGTAAATATGTTTAAGTTCCTTGTAAATTCTGGATATCACACCTTTGTCAGATGGGTAGATTGCAAAAATTTTCTCTCATTCTGTAGGTTGCCTGTTCACTCTGGTGATAGTTTCTTTTGCTAGCACCCTCATCTATTTTGCAATTTTACCAAAGGTGGGAATACCTCTACCAGGTATCTGGCTATGTCCTAACATGCCAGATGGAGATTAACTGCCAATGAAACAACTTTGTTTTAAGTCAGGGATTCACGTCTCAGAGCCCACAGAGAAACAAGCCCTCTAGTTTTGAAATCCATGAGACTCTACCTTTTGCTCAGTATCAAGCTCAGTGGAAATCTTAAACTCCATGGAGTTAAACTTAAAATAACACTAATATCAAAGTGTTTAGACATAAGCAAGCCAAAGAAAACCTCGCCTACTCACCCACACTTAGATTCCCAGGTGCCATGTAAACAACTCTATGCTGCTGATACCCAACATACTACAAGAAAGGCTCAAATTTTCGGAGGAATAAGTAATTATTCCACAGTTTGGGAAATGAAGTTTGTTCATATCAAAACTGTTGTAGATTGTACACTTTTCTGTTTCTTGAAGACCTGAAAACACTGAGAGACTCAGGTATGAAATTGAGAGAGTAGATCCCTGTGGAGTTTGTTGCAACTGTAGGTCTAGTTAAATGTTGGCTGGAAATATGCACAAAATACACTCCCCACCCCCGCAAAGAAAAAAGATTTCCCAAAGGAATAGAGTGATGTGAAAGCTCACGGTCTATTTGTTGGAGAGTTTCCCTCAGATACAGAGCCCCTGATTGAAATTTCATTGCCCAGCAATTTCAGATTCTTCTATATTAAGCAGGCACCAAACCATTCCAACCAAGAGCTAAGATATGTGAAATGTTCTAACAATTTTAAATTGCTCTCCTCCACTCATGAAATGACTTCCCAATCAACCTCCCATTCCAGAGCATATTAAGATGGCAGGAATTTTGTGAATATTAAATCATTGCGAATCATGCATGGTAATTTAAAACTATTGCAGACTAATGTTTGGTTGAGAACAGTATTCTAATTGGAAAAATGATGAAAAGTTAGTCTAGTTCAATGCTCCAGGACATATTGAAAGAAACTGGGGCTAAAAAGCATTACTCAATTACACAATAATTCTTGCCTCTGTGTCTACCTCCTTGTTGACAGAGGAGGACCCACCCTCAACCCTCTTCATGGGGCATTAGGCAATCTGGAGGGGAAGCTACTGGGAGTGAACCCTGCTGAAAGAGAACATCCTGGAGGCAAGGATAGACCACCCAGATGGCTGAAGAATGGTAAGCAAAGGAAAAACTGAAAGGCAAGAGATAAAAAGACCAATCTTGGGAAGCAATTGTAACCACGGGAGGGGAGATAGAAGCAAGAACCTAACTAGGAATACACACAACTCAACAAAAGCCAACAGGAATGAGAGCCAATCAATACGTCAAGTTGGAGACGGGTCAGAGGAAATGATTCAAAACTAAGCTCAGGAACCATACAAGTGCTACCTTCACATGGTCCATGTAGGGGGTAAGGAGGTGAGTTGGGTGGCTCACAGTACCAGTGCAAATTGGGTAATAACCCCCAGTGGCTTAGACCAAGGGATGTAACCCAGGATTGGCCCAGGATTGCACACTCAAACTGTGTTTGTGTGCCCCTAATGTGTCAAAGTTTATGCGAAATTCCAAGATAAACATGGTATGTAAAGTGTCAATTGTCCTAGGCACATAACTTAAACACTATTCTCATTTTAAAACAATCCAGGATATACTATGCAGCAGAATCCAAAATTTGCACTAATTTCTAATAAAATAAGTGTCTCATAAAACTGTGGTATTATCAGAAGACAGGTATGTATTGGGCTCTGTCTTGAAGTTCCCTGGGAGCACTAATTCTCTTTTACCAAAAAGGGAAGTTTACTCTAAGACTGGCCAAATGTGTGAATACAATTGAACCCACTGAGGTCACCTTTTCTCAAACAAACAAGACTTCAGTAAACAACCTCTAATCTCCCATGATCTATTTTCTGCCTTAGACAGATGCACATGCCTCTTTTATTTGGATATTAATTGAAAACCAAAGTTCGGAAAGCAGGTGCTGAAGCCCACAGAGCCTGGAGCTTGTGATGCTCTCTGAGAGACTGTGTTTGCAAGGATGCCCCCTCCACCCCATCAAGAGTCTCCAGCTTTAATGGTCTATAGAAGTTGAATAGAATTGCCTAAGGGAAAATTCTATTCTTTTGCAACACAACACACAGCTCCTCATTCATTTGAGATTTACAATGTGTAATTATGTAAAGATCTACAGCTAACACTGTGTGGAACTGCCAATTGTCACTTTGTGGATTTTGCGTGACCTGTGATGGTTATAGAGTTAAATCATTCTTGGCATAAAAAGGGTTAAATTCATGAACTAGTCATATGATGTTTACTAAGTTGTCTCTAGCAAATGCTATGTAAGAAAATAACATGAAAATTAATTTCCCCAGCTAGAAATTCAGATAAAAAGGAGGTCTTCCACAAGAAGGAAGGGGAAGGGGGATTAACAAGGATGCTTCAGATTAATCCCTAAGAAAATGCCATCTCTTTCTAATCTCTAAGCTGATGGGGGTTGGGTGGAGAGAAGAGACAGAAGGACAAACCAGAGCTGTGCCAGAAGAAGGCCAGTTTCTATTCTTGTTCTGCAAATCAGTGAGAGCAAACACCTTAAAAGTCACACACCAAGAAACAAAAAGTGACCACTTATATTTACCCAACCCGGGACCCTAAGAAAGCTAAGTTCTATGCACCCAGTTTGAAAAAATATGAGATTTCCAAAGCTGCTGCCAGATTTCAGGATGTGTGGAGGAGACATATGAAGAGGAATTTTAGTTCAGACATTGCCTAGAGGAAAATATAGGCACTTTATAATAACCCAAAAGGAACATATGAGCTAAGTCTGAGCAAAGTAAGTCTGAAGAACTATATCCTGCCTCAGAGATTCAAAACAGCTAGAAGGAAACCTCAGAGTAGATCAGTTTCCAGGGTCACTTTCCTGGTGAACCCATTTTCCTTATTAGACCCGCCCTTGAAGAACTCAACAAGGAAAGTGCTGTGAGCTGTCCTCCACTGTGGTGCTGAAATATGAAGGCTGCTCACCAAGACACCAATATACCATTGAAGGAGATGGGAAACAATGAGGAGTAGTTGTTGTTAGAGTCCACAGAGGTTTCCAAAAGGAGCTGTGATCACAGAGTGCCACCCCCACTCGCCTCTGAGCTGCTGTCGCTGAGAACAAGTGCCAATAAATCAGCAGGCAGTCCCCTCAGCTGGAAGCTCCTACAGGCTGGATTGTCCCTGGAAGCAGTAGTTTCAGGCTAAGCAGAAAAGGAGAGGACATTTATTCCTGATAGATTTTTTCATCTCTCCCTGCCACAGCAATACAATGACATTCTTGTAACATCCAAAAGGAAAAGATCTTCTGATATGTTTATTGAGGGTCTTCTGATAAATTCACTAAAGGAAAAAGACAATTTTACATTAAATAATTCCACTGAGATTAGAGACCCCAAAACTTTGGGTAGGTTCTACCATATCTTGAGTATATTAACTCAAGCTCCTGACTCCCTAGGGCCCAGAATGTGACACTGGAAAAGAACATTATACATAACAAGACATGATAAATGGGCCATTACTTTCCTAACTGCTCCAAACCTCATCTGTAAACAACGTGTAATAGTAAGTTGTGGTGATTAAATTATTTTTAAAATATTGGACAAAAGTCCCTATCATATTGACTGGACAATAGTAGATGCTTATTAAAGATGCTTATTAATAAAGAACAGTGTATGAAGAAACCCTTGGTTTATTATAACACTTATTACAATATTTTTCAATTATAATGATCCAATTGTATGTCTCCTCTATGAAAACAAAATTCATATTTATTCAAATTCCTTTGCCCTGCTAACATTGTTTATTGCATCCTTAGTATCTATTGAATTCAGTTTACTTGCATTTCCTACTATTAGACTTGAAGCATGATGAAAGGACAGCAGCCACACAATTATCTGGGCAGTCTCCAGTCTTCCTGCCTAATACTGAGAAATTTCAGTAAACTATAACAACAGCTGCCCCTCACCATCTCTCATTTCTTTAGACATCTCTTTGGCATTAGCAGACAGTCTAACACGTCTGGTCCACCGCACCCTCATATTGCATTACTACTGTCCACTTGCCATGCCTCAAGGCTAATCATAGAAAAATACTCCATTCTTTAGATGTGCTTTCTGTATTGCCCATAAGCCAAAGAGCAGCAAAGGGAAGAAATAAAACAGAACAAGTGAGAAAGGAATGTATTTTTTTCTGCTCTCACACTTGTGAGCACAGCTGCTGGACACTTCAGCTATAATTATTTTTTATTTCTGTACAAAACTGAAGTTTCACTGAAGGAACAATGTAATAACTTTCCTATAGATTTCCGTTTGTAGGATTTGAAGTTTTTTTAATGTTTACTAATAAATTAGTTTAAAAATATATATATACTCCAAAGTAAACCAGAGATCAGATGATATTTCCAAAATACATTACTAGCTTTTGCAAAAACTTAAGTCCTGTTAAGTTCTGGAATTGCTCATTATTTCACAGAAGTCGATTTTACAGTTTTGTATATTGCCTCTAAAGTGACCATCTCTAGACACATCTTCCTTTTAATTATGTTACCTATGTATAATTACAGATTGGTAGACAGGCCTGTAGAGATGGTACTAAATGAATTACCCAGACCAGAATGAACCCTCTTGCTATGCTCATATTTATTATCACATACACTTGCAGCTTCTAAGTCCCACACATAAAATTGTTAATATGTAGGAGGTGTATAGCAACACAGACCATACAAGACCTAAGTCATTAGTAGGCATGACTAGAATTGAGAATAAAAACATGCACTATTTGATCTTGGACCTAGAGATAGCTTCATAGTAAAAGGTAGGTATTTTTGGATCTTTGATGCAGATAATCAAAGGGAGGGAAAAAAAATCCTATGGTGTTTGATCAGGTCTCAAAAGGAAATTAACCATGGCTGCTCCATTAAATAACTTGGGGAAAAAACTGGTTTTACAGAAATATATAGCCTATATTTGATGCTAATTTCAGATGCTGCTGTAAGTATCTGTGTTGTTATGACTAAGCCATTGTAGAAAAGAAAGGTGAACAAGAAATGAGTCCCTACCATGGTAAAAACTGAACAAACATTGAGAAAGAGCTCCACCTACTGGAATGTTTTTCTACAACTGAAGAACTATAAAGTTACTCTCAAACTTTTCTAAAATAAAAATAAGGTCATAGGTCAAATAACAGGTAACATTCTTTGAAGCAGCTTAACCCTCAGATTTCAGGTTGCACTGAAAGGCAGAGCATTTTTCAAGAAAGTCAAAGGAAATTTTTGTAATTAATTGACTTATTTCATCTACTGGTTCATAGATTGTATTACGGCAACCAGATCAATATTATATAGAAAAAAGAGGGGATTTTTAAATTATATTTCTATGTGGCCAAATAGAGCTAATAGCAGTAGTGCCTAGTATTTGTATAAGTCTTTAGTTCATAAAGCATCTATATATATATCATTTCATAATATCTAGCAACTACATAGTTTCCACAATGAATATTCAGCGAATCACACCAGTATTACACACTTAAAGCATTCATCCTGATTAGTGAATGCCTATTCAGTGCCAGCTGTTAGATATTTTTAATATCGCCCTTGACTTTATTACATCCTGATTCACATAAAACTGAATAGAAAAGGGAATATTTGAGTAATTTTCAATCAACAGATAAGCATTTTCTTTAATCTATCCTCCCAAAACCAACCCCTCACACATGGCCCCTAAACCAATGTTTGCACTGAGGAGCGGAGGAGGGATTCTGCCCTCCAGTTCTAACCATGCTTCCCCTCAGTCAAATGGAAATATCCGTCACAGGATTTACATACACACACGTTTACTTTCCCTAACTCTGAGGAAATCTCAACTCTTTCATTCAATTGCTTACTGAACACTACTGTGTGCCAGTTACATTCCAGAGATACAAAGAAGACGATAAGGAAGACAGTAAAACTGGAGCCCTGTCCCAGTACCACATGCAAAGCCTGACGTGGACTCTAATAAGACCCATTACCTAAATGCAAAAGTCAAAGCTGCAAAGCTAGTAGAAGAAACTGTAGAATGTCTATGTGACCTAAGGATGAGAACTACTTCTTAAACAAAATGCAAATGTGCAAACAAAAAGGCAAAACATTGACTAACGAGGTTTCATAAAAACTGAGATTTTCAGTTCCACAAAGGATATTATGGACAAAATTAACAAAGCACTGACAGAGTAGGAGAAGATATTTATAATGCTTTACCCATTTTATTTATTTTTTTAAAGTGAAAACAAGTTTATTAAGAAAGTGAAGGAGTAAAAGAATGGCTACTCCACAGGCGAAGCGCCCCGAGGGCTGCTAGTTGTCCATTTTTATGGTTATTTCTTGATTATATGCCAAATAAGGGGTGGATTATTCATAAGTTTTCCAGGAAAGGGGTGGGCAATTCCCAGAGCTAAGGGTTTCTTCCCCTTTTTAGACCATATAGGGTAACTTCCTGATGTTGCCTTCGCATTTGTAAACTGTCATGGCCCTGGTGGGAGTGTAGCCGTCAGGACCACCAAAGATCACTCTCATTGTCATCTTGGTTTGGGTGGGTTTTAGCCGGGTTCTTCACTGCAAACTGTTTTATCAGCAAGGTCTTCATGACCTGTATCTCGTGCCGACCTCCCATCTCATCCTGTGACTTAAAACGTCCAAGTTCCTGGGAATGCAGCCCAGTAGGTCTCAGCCTTATTTTACCCAGCCCTATTTAAGATGGAGGCACTCTGGTTCAAATGCCTCTGATATTTCTCCTCTCCCTTTTATAAGAGAACCCTTAATCCCAAGGGTTGTAGAAAGATGAAGATCCATCTTCTGTAACTTCTTCAGGCTGCATAGAGACGATGATATTCCTGCCTCAGTATGGGGATTTCTTGTATTCAGGGAAGAGAGGAGTTTAATTAGAAAACACCAGTATGCACTTTACCCATTTTAGAGTAATATCTAGAAGGTCTAACAAATTCCTAAATCCAAAATAAAAAGACAGCAATCGCAAAGGAAAAATAGGTAAAGGATGACAAAATGCAGTTTACAGTGAAGGAAACCCCAGAGGACTACCATGCTTATGAACAGATGCTCAAATCCATAAGTGATCAGTGAAATGAAAATTGAAACAATAATGAAATGTAATTTTACAATTACACTGCCAAAATTTAGAAATCTGGAAAATGCTAGGTGTTGGCTGGAGTATGAGACTATAAAACCCAAAGGATCACAAAAGATAGATAAGACCATTACCACAATAATGACTAATACCACAGAAATTAGAAGTATCTTTAAAAAAAAAAAAAAACTACAGTTTTGAGCACCTACTCTGAGCCAGTCCCTGCCCTAGCAGTCACCTTAATATGCATTATCTTCTTTATTCATGATAGTAACAGTTATTATGGTCCCCATTTTATAACCAGAATAAGAAAACTAAAGCATATAGCCATTAAGGGCACAATCACACAGCTACAAACCATTGAATGAACATTTAAACCAATGTCTTCTGACTTAGAGACCAAGGTTCTTTCAATACCAGAGTCCCCTTGAGGTTCCGCTACACCTAACTGCCACCCCTAGAAATACTCTAGTAGGCCAAGGAAAGAGAATTTGCTCTTAGAATTAAGTTAGTACCATTGTTTCTGAAGTACCTGCATAAGTTAACAGTAAAATCAACTCCTTTGTGTGAAAAAAATTAATAATCTTTTCTGATTATGCAAAAATAGGACTCCACTCTGGGATACGGATTAAGGAATTTTGTGCTTTTCACTGGCAACCTCAAAAGACTGAGTGAGTGTGAAGTGCCCAGAATTTAAAGATAGCAGGAGAGGAAATTGGCATGGGGGAGAGAATGGATCCAGTACCATGGCAGAGTCCAAGCAAGGATTTGCAACAAAGAGTGACTGTAGTGGGGAGTGATAGGGACATATTTACAAAGGGATATTGGAAACCAACATGAGGTAGTTTCCCATTCTATTCTGAGCTGGCCCTCCAGGATCCCCCAGTTGTCATACACCACAGCCAGCCTCAGTGGCCTTGCTCACCCTCTATACTCTCCCTCCAGATTTCCCACAAGGCCACAGTAGCATCAAGCAGGGCATGTGAGGCAATGGGGACACACATGTATTCAGTTGATTGTCTATACTGACCACAGCTGAGCCTGGAAGGATTGTTTTACCCTTTTTATACACAAAATCAATATTCTTTCCCTTATGACTGCATTTGTGTTGTGTGCTGCTCAAACCCCTCTGAAATTCTTTCCCAGACAGTACCTATGGATGGAGCTAGCTAAACTGTGGGATGCTGCTCCTCTACTTACTATTTCCTTTACTTACTTGGGGCTTTTCTTACCATTATTTCTTTATCATAGAGGAAAGAGGAAGACAATGCAGCCAAGCCAACCCAAAGAAATGTGCGCTCCATTCAGTCTCACTAGATGCCCTGGTCTATTTGGCCCATTTGGCATGGAGTAAGGGGAAAATCAGGGAAGCCCCTCTGGAGGAGATGATGCCTAAACCCAATCTTGATGGTTAAGTAGTAGTCAGCAGATGAAGAAAGGGGAGCAGAACATCCAGACAGAAGAAAGCAGCAGAGGTACAGAAGGAGGAATGACAAGTGCATGTGTGAGGTAAAGGGAGTGTGGAGGGACTGAGCATAAAGAACAAGGCAGGGCTTGGTGGAACAAAGGACTGAAGAGAGCAATGAGCAGTGTGCACTATATTCTGAGGTTGAGGGGATGCAACTGAGAGGTGTCCAACTAAAGAATGGTAGGATCCGATGTGTGCTTTACCTAGCCTGACAAAATGAAAAGCCTAACAAAGAATTTATCCTAAATTTTTAATCAATTGATACAAAATATTTACAAAGGTTTTAAAATAGATTATACTTAATGATTCCTTTCTCAAGTTATTAAGGATATCCCAGAAAAATCTATGATACAGATATCATATTAATTTCTGGAATGGCAACAGAAAGATAATTCTTATTCCAAAAAGCATAAATCTAATTTTTAAAGGACATGGGAGTAAAACTTCACATCAAAATGATAAGATCATCTGCAGAAACCCAGGAAGCCAGGACATGATATTGAAGACAGGTTACCAGGTTGCAGAAGGAAGTCCAGCTAGGCAGGCTAGTGAATGGCACCCAGGAGACCCAATGAGGAGTGGCAGGTCTCCAGAGGGTGTGACTTCCACTGCCATGGAAACAATATAAGGAACTGAGCAGAGATGTTAGCATTTCAGAAAGGCTCTTTTTCCCTATAGTCTACATTTATAGGGATAAATATAAGGTCAAGGAACCCAACTGCACAAACTATATCCCACACCTTACCTACACCTAAAAGAATCCCCTCAAAGTGGTTTTTATCCATGCTCCTCACATGGCGTTACCAACCTTTTCTTCCTATCCTCCCATAAATCCTGGTACATAACCTTCTCTCAGTTGCATATGCTCAGTTGGGTATGTGGCTATTTCCATGAGCATGCATGTGTGCACACAGGCACACACACACACACACACTCACACACATACTCTCCAGCAACAATGTACCTGTCAAGCATGTTGCCATCACTTCCAAGTTTCCAAGTTCCTGTCATACACATGGCTCCCAGCTACCCTGGCTATCATCAGAATCAATCAGGAGCCTCGTGCTGGTCAATTTTTTAATGGTTAACCAACATGCAACCTTTCAGTAACATCAACTCAAACACAAGCTCAAATGGTGAAACTCGCCAATGATATCTTCCTCTCTTATCCTGATGCATCCAACATTTCTGTCATGAAAATGAATGCTTCCTCATTCCCTTTACCATATCTTAACATCATGAAGACAAGCAGGTGACACCTAGCTATATTAAATATATAAAGTAAGGATATAGGGAGAGTAAATCAAGTGGGCAGTCCAGCCTCAGGGTGATCTGACAGCAGATATCCAGGCCCCTATACTACTGGAGTTGAGTTTGAGAAGCAGGGCTCCAACACTTGGAGAAAATTATGAAAAGAAAATAGAGCCCAAATAATTGATGGGTAAAGGTGCTAGACCAGTTTTTTGTTTGCTTGTTTTTTTGTTTTGTTTTGTTTTTTGAGATGGAGTTTCACTCTTGTCCCCCAGGCTGGAGCACGATTTCAACTCACTGCAACCTCCGCCTCCTGGGTTCAAGCAATTCTCTTACCTCACCTCCTGAGTAGCTGGGATTAACCTGTCTTCAATATCATGTTCTAGTCTTCTGGGTTTCTGCAGATGAACTTATCTTCTTGATGTGGACTGCCACCACACCCAGCTAATTTTTTTGTATTTTTAATAGAGACAGGGTTTCACCCTGTTGGCCAACCTGCTCTCAAACTCCTGACATGAGGTGATCCACCCGCCTTGGCCTCCCGAAGTGCTGGGATTACAGGCACGAGCCACCGCACCCGGCCTAGACTAGTTATTAGAGCAGGAAATCAAGTGTAAGGAAACGAGACTAGAGACAAGAAATGAGACCGTCAGGTACCCAGTCAGAGCAAGTCTATCATCAAATCTGACTTCATGTTGCATCTCCAAATCTCCTTAAATGCCGCAGGACATGGTGCTAGAGTCAGCATAATACTACCTTCCCTGTAAGGAAAAGTCAGGTGGGCCCACTGTGAGGATCAGAGACTTCAGAAGCAAAGAGGCAAACAAGTACCCACAATGAGAAAGAAGTTGGTTAAACCAAAATAACTCAAAGTTCAGGTTCAGACAAATTAGGTCCCAGACTGCTGAACACATTTTCAGAGTTATGATCACAAACCACCATCAGAAATCTTGGAAAGTTCACAGTAAAGGCTTCAAGGAACAGAAGAGGTGGGCAAACATTGTTGCAAATTTTTGGACCATGAACACCAATCTCTGGCAAAATTATAAAACACATTAAATAAACAGCTCGTTATAAAAAAGAAAAGACACTATGCTTAGGAACCTGCCTGAGTTCACTGAGAATACGTCATTTAAACCTCATCTTTCCCTATTTTCAATGGCTACTAAACTGATGTTACAACAGAAATTATCAGCTGTTGGTCTGATTTCCACAATGAACTTGTCAAAATCTTTTATAAAATCCTCATAGAAAAGATGGAGAAATACACACCAATTAAATTTTTAACTATTGGACTAATGTCGACCTAGATAGAGGACTTTTGTAGTGCACCACAATAGTAGCATCCTCCAGCCCACCTCTGATCTTGGCCACAGCTACAGGAGATATTCTGGGCAAGCTCATTTGTGCTGTGACAGCATTCTACCCCAAGCTGGGGGGGCACTATAAGTCATTCCTTTTCTTTCTCAGGGACTTCTCTGAAGCAGAGAGAGTCCACTGGCCCTATTCATAAGCACACCCTAAAAGGACAGAGATGTCAATGCCCCAGGGAAAACACATAACCAACTAGAGATGGATACCAGTGGATATGTGCAACACACATCCACCCTTCTGGACGATTCTGCGAGGCATTCAGTGCACCTCTCAGGAGGTCTCTCTAGAATTGAGCCCCAATGCCTATAAGAGTCTCAAATGGCTTTTTCGCCTTCCCTGCCTTTCTCTCCCCACCTCTGCACTCCTTTCTGGGATCATCTTCCAAATAAACACCTACACTCAAATCCTTGAGTTGGCTATGTTTATGGAGAACTACAGTAAGATAGTCACTAAGTTCTTGCCATTGTCCTAGAGACATTTTTAAAGACAGAAAGGGTATGCATGGTAAATTTGTACATGACCAAAAATAGGATGAAATACCTGAGAATAAAGACATGGATAGGTTGGAAAGACAAGCTCAAACAAAAAGTATGCAATATTACATAAATAAATTGATCATTCTAGACCCAAGTGTAAAACATCAAGAAGACAACTGCAGATGGAAGAGGTCTGGCTTAAAAGCTGTTTGTGTTGAAAAGACCCTTGATACAGATGATCTCATGTGCTGTTAGAGGAAGTGTAAATTAGTCAACACTTTCTGGAGCTGCACATATTCTGATTTATCCAATCTGGAGCTATGCATATTCTGACATAAGTTCCTGCCAGGAATTTGTTAAATAAGTATGCAAATGTGTATATACAAGCATATTCATCACAGCATTTATTATAGAAAAAGAAATGTTTAACAGTTTAAATAACCGTCAATAGAGAAATAGTTAAACTATGGTGCATCCACACAACGGAATACTATAAAGAGATTAAGTATAATAAAGGTATTTCATAACTGCTGGCATGGAAAAATATTTTACGATATAAAAATGTTAAAAAATCAATTGCAAAGTAGCATGTCTGGTATTGTTCACTTTCATAAAACATACAAACAAATATATGTATGTATAGGTATATACATTTTTAAAGTATGAACGATTTACCTAAGTGATTTTTTCTACTTTTTTATCTATCTTTTATAGAGTTTCTACAATAACAATATTCTATTTCTGTTATGAGAAACAGGTTCTTTTTTAAAGAAGAAGACCTCTGGATTTTATTTGCCATCACAATATGAATCAATAATATGATACAAATGATGCAAATGTAACTTTGGTAGTACTGTTTAATTCTATTAAGAGTTAATAGATGGCCGGGTGTGGTGACTCATGCCTGTAACCCCAGCACTTTGGGAGGCCGTGGCGGGCAGATTGCAAGGTCAGGAGATTGAGACCATCGTGGCTAACACGGTGAAACCCCGTCTCTACTAAAAATACAAAAATTAGCCGGGTGTAGTGGCTGGTGCCTGTAGTCCCAGCTACGCAGGAGGCTGAGGCAGGAGAATGGCGTGAACCTGGGAGGCAGAGCTTGCAGTGAGCCAAGATCACGCCACTGCACTCCAGCCTGAGCAACAGAGCAAGACTCCGTATCAAAAAAAAAAAAAGAGTTAATAGACGTATACTGTTCAGAAGGACTTGGAAGGCATAGGTCATTGTCCAGACCACTGATCAGACCACATCCAGACCCTTTTTTCCAGGCTGGATTCCAAGTATTGAGAGTTACTTTGATAAACTCAGAGAAGTGTTCCCAGGAGCATGAAGGGCCAAAAACCTGTTGTTGACGAATGGGTGATGAAATTGGGATGTTTATCCCTGACACCAGACATGCTGAAGCTAGTATAAGAGTTAGTATCAATAACAAAAAGAGCTAATGTGTAGAAGAAAGATCTGGATCATTCTGAATAGCTTTGGAGGACCAGTGGGTGAAAGTATAAATAAATCAGATTTTTCATTTACAACAAAGAAGAAAGAAAACAAGAAAAGGGGATAGAAAGAAAAGAAGTAAAAGAAACTTCTAACAATTCAAACTGTTTGAAAACTGAATAGGCCAAAGTGATGACTTAGTTCATCACTGAATATATGCAAAATGCATATTCAGGTCCATCTTTCAGAAATAATATAGTGCGGTCTTATACTGGGAATGATCCCTAATGTTCTTTCCAATTCTAGGGTGTTATGAAAATTCACTCACCCCTAATATCCTCCAATATGCAGTCTGCAAAACAGATGACAGGAAATAAATCAAATGCTTGAGTTCAATAGCACATAGAACTAAGGATAACGTAATTCCCTTGAGTACAGCATGACTCATCCAGAGCATTCACATTTCTGTAGAATTTGGAAAAATTGTTATGAAAATATTAAGTAAGAAGTGAATGTCACTTAAAGTTAGAATTGTTTCTTGTTTCCATACTGCAGTAGGAACAGCTTCTCGTCCATGTTCCAGGCCTAGTTTATCAAAATGAAAGTTAGCTTGGGGATTTGTGTAACTGTATGGTCCTTTAACTGAGAAGACTCACAGTGGTAATCCTTTCATAAGAAGTTTTTCTCATACAAGAAGTTACCTCACTACAATAAATCTGTTTCCTCTTTTCAAAATGAGTGGAATACTTACCTATCTCACACAAATATAAGGGTAAATAATAATTTTAAAATTATATTACTTATCTAAATTATATGTAAACTGTAATAAAGTGCATTTACTAAGCATAACAAATACCATTACAAAATAGGAAATAACATATAAAATAAGACATATTTGCCCATATGAATCACATATCAGACCTTGCAGTTGCTTCTTGTGAAAGTGTAACACTGCCTCTTGAAAGTGAACACCATCTACATGGTACAGCACCCCCTAGAGAGGTAGGGTGTGGTCCTTTGTCAAGAAGAGCTCCCTGCATCCCCAAAGTTCTTCTGAGCAGGGTTCGGAGGACAAGCGTGGTGGAGTGGCTCAAGGTCAGAGTCCCATTTTCCCATCAGACAGAGGTCCTAGGCTAGAGAGATAGCATGTGTGTTGAAGAAGACCATGGTATTTCTTACGGTGTTGATCCTCAAGAAGGGATGAAGGTAATGTCAAAGTGAAGAGCAGAACTGGTCATCAGATTGATAGCAATCTGAGGCAAAGTAAAAGTAACCCACAAAGCTCTAGGTTTCATCCAGGAAGTTCCTAGTCAAAGCTCAGACTCTAATGTGGAGGCCCCAAAGACAGGTCAGACTGAAACATTATTCCAAGTTTCGACTAATTAGCACTTACTGAGAATTTAACATGAATGTTGTTACATATTCATTGAGTCCTCACAACTCTCCATTAGGCAGAAACTACTATTTTCCCATTTTGCACATTAGATGACTGAGATTTCAGTAATTTTCACAAGGCTAGAAGGCTAACTCAGGTCTTTCTGACACCAGACTCTATATAAAATATCTCATGCAGGCTGGGTGCAGTGGCTCACACCTGTAATCCCAGAACTATGGGAGGCTGAGGCAAGTGGATCACTTGAGGCCAGGAGTTTAAGACCAGCCTGGCCAACATGATAAAACCCCATCTCTACTAAAAATATAAAAATTAGCCAGGCATGGTGGCACACCATAGTCCCAGCTGCTTGGGAGGCTGAGGCATGAGAATTGCTTAAACCCAGGTGGTGAAGATTGCAGTGAGCCGAGGTCACACCACTGTACTCCAACCTGAGGAACAGAGCAAAACTCTGTCTCAAAAAAATAAAAATAAAATAAAATAAAAAATCTCATGCAAAAGGTGAATTGGTCCATGATGAAACAATCTCACTATTTCTCAAAGCTGATTGTAGTTCAGGATTTGGATATTGTGACTATATGAATTTGTACTATTGTTTCCAGTCAGGTTCCTCAGGCTCAGTCAGCTCCCTGAATGCTTCTTCCACATAACATAATTCCAATTATTTAAAAGCATAATCTATTTACAAACATCAATTGAGAACCTACTAGTACAGGAAGCTATGCTGGATTCTGGGATACGTAGGTAAGAACCAGACATGCACCCTGCCCTGAAGAGGCTCAGAAGAGTCTAGTAGAGGTAAGGTATATGCAAAGAATGAAATAAAAGTTTAAAAGGCACTGACAGAAAAAGAAAAGCTGGAAAAAGTAAGACTGTCTCCAAATCCAGGAATAAAGAAAAGGAGAGGAGAGAAGAGGACAAAAAAAGGATGAAAACAGGTAGGGGAAATAGCATGATCTGAGGCATATTTACAGAAAATAAGGGCTTTGGCTAAATGTAAATTATGTAAGAGACATGAGAAATAAATTTCCAAAAATAGGTTTGGGCCAGATCTTTAAAAGCCCAGATTTTTGAAAACTAAGGAATTTGGACATCATTCTATAGACCATGGCTAAGGAATTCAATCTTGAGGAGTTTAACCTTGTATGGTCCTAACCACATCGTATCTATGTTAATAAAAAACAATGGGGAAGGAGCAGGAGAAAATGGGGAAATGTTGGCCAAAGAGTACAAAGTTTCAGTCAGACAAAAGAAATAATTTCTGCAGATCTACCATACAGCATGGTGATCATAGTTAATAACAATGTACTGTGTACCTGAAAATTTCTGAGAGTAGATCTTAAAATATTCTCACCACAAAACAGTTAAGTATGTGAGGTAATATCGGGGGAACCAGCCCCCAATATTTCAGTGTAGGTTCTTTCTATTTTCCCTAACTGTTTGCTGGCTGAGAAATAAAGAGAAAGAGTACAAAGAGAGGAATTTTACAGCTGGGCACCTGGGGGTGACATCACATATCAGTAGGACCGTGACACCCACGTGAGCCACAAAACCAGCAAGTTTTTATTAAGGATTTCAAAAGGGGAAGGGGTGTACAAACAGGGAGTAGGTCACAAAGATCACATGCTTCAAGGTGCAAAAAGGAGAACAAAGATCACAATGCAAAGGGCAAAGCAAAGATCATAAGGCAAAGGACAAAATCAAAAACTCCTGATAAGGGTCTATGTTCAGCTGTGCATGTATTGTCTTGATAAACATCTTAAACAACAGAAAACAGGGTTCAAGAGCAGAGAACTGATCTGACCTCAAATTCACCAGGGTGGAGTTTTTTCCCAACCCTAATAAGCCTGAGGGTACTGCAGGAGACCAGGGTGTATTTCAGTCCTTATCTCAACCACATAAGACAGACACTCCCAGAGCAGTCGTTTATAGACCTCCCCCCAGGAATACATTCCTTCCCCAGGGTATTAATTATTAATATTCCTTGCTGGGAAAAGAATTCAGTGATATCTTCCCTACTTGCACATCTGTTTATAGGCTTTCTGCAAGAAGAAAAATATGGCTCTATTCTGCCTGACCCCACAGGCAGTCAGACCCTATGGTTGTCTTCCCTTGTTCCCTGAAAATTGCTGTTATTCTGTTCTTTTTCAAGATGCACTGATTTCATATTGTTCAAACACACGTTTTACAGTCAATTTGTACAGTTTAACACAATAGTGGTCCTGAGGTGATGTACATCCTCAGCTTACGAAAATAACAGAATTAAGAGATTAAAGTAAGACAGGCATAAGAAATTATAAGAGTATTATTAGGGAAGTGATAAATGTACATGAAATCTTCACAATTTATGTTCCTTTGCCATGGCTCCAGCTGGTGCCTCCGTTCAGGGTCCCTGACTTCTTGCAACAAGGTAAGAGATGATTAATATGTTAATCTTCTTAATTTAATTATTTCACAGTATATACAGATATCTAAACATCACATCATATACCATAAATATATACAATTTTGGTCAATTTTACCATAATAAAGCTAGAGAAAGATAAATAAATAAAATAAAAGCAATGGGCCCAATGCAAAGTAATAAATTGTAATCAAGTTTACTTGAGAGACATGCTGTTTACCCTGTGAGATCCTGAGAAGATATTCTGTCCAGACTACTCTTTGTTTTGTATTTTTTACTTCTGGACAACACTGTTTTTAAATAAATAAATATGTAACTATTACTGTATATAAAAAAGCTTTGATGACTAAAGAAAATTAATTACAAAAAGCCTCTCAAAACTCAGATGAACTAGGCCAGGTACAGTGGCTCACATCTATAATCCCAGCACTTTGGGAGGCCAAGGCAGGAGGATCACTTGAGCCCAGGAGTTCAAAACCAACCTGAGCAACATAGGAAGACCCTATTACTACTAAACAAATTAATTAATTAATTAAATTTTTTTGGAGATCTTTACTTTTCAAAATCTGGGCTCTTTAAGATCTGGCCCAAAACAATCTTTGGAAATTTATTTCTCATGACTCTTACATATTTTACATTTTAGCCAAAGCCCTTATTTTCTGTAAATATGCCTCAGATCATGCTATTTCCCCTGTCTGTTTTCACCTTTTTTGTCCTCTTCTCTCCTTTCCTTTTCCTTATTCCTGGATTTGGATACAGTCTTATTTTTTCCAGCTTCTCTTTTTCTGTTGGTGCCTTTTAAACCTTTATTTCATCCTTTGTATACACCTTATCCCTACTAGACATGCTAACTTTTTAATTAGTTAAGCATAGTGACTGTGATCACACCACTGCACTCCAGCCTGAGTGACAGAGATCTTATCTCAAATAAAAATAAAAATAAAAATAAAATAAAATAAAATAAAAACTTCTGATAAACTAAACACAAGCTGAATGGCCTTTAAAATACACATTGGAGATGGTTCATGGCAGAGTCTCACTGAGTTCACCATATGTTTTAAAATAGTTTGAAATATTAGCCCAACTAACTTTTGTTAGAAACCCAGTTGATCTCAGGAAAATAAACAGAAATGTATTAACTTGACACAAAAGTGATGCTGTTAGAAGACAACCCCACTTGGTTCGTATAAGGCAGCTCATTCTGACAATAAGTTTCACCTACATTAAGAACAGGCACAGGTTTACCCAGGTCTGTATGCCCAAGGAAACATGGAAACCAGCACTACAAGTCATTGCCAAGATAGGGGACATAACGAAGAGTGGCAGCATAGGTACATTCAATGCTGTATTCTAAAAGGAAATCAGAGTAAAAATAGTTTTCCAATGTCAATAATTTCCTATATGATGCTGCTTCTGGCTCTCTCTAGAAATGTTCTGTACAAGTAGTAGTCATATCCAAGTACCTTAATTTAGTTGTTTGACTGGGACAGAAATCTGTCTTCACCACAAAATAGAACTAGCCATTTATATATCCAGCATTCACTGCTTTGGGGTTTCTCCAGGGCTTCTAGAGCTTTAGTGAGTCTTTTAAATACTATTGATGATAATCATTAAATTGGTCAACTGACTAATGAAGTTGATTTATGTATTTATTCTGAAACTTCATTGAGTACCTACTGTGGTTCAGGCACTGGATGCTGAGAATATAATGGTGAACAAGATAAACAATTCCCTCTCTCAAGGTTATATACAGCAGCAAAAATGACATTAGTGCCTGTTCTGTGATATGCTAAAAACTATGCACAGAGTTAGTTGGGGAGATACAGGGACAAAGAAAGGAGAAGGAAGGAAGGAAGGAAGGAAGGAAGGAAGGAAGGAAGGAAGGAAGGAAGGAAGGAAGGAAGGAAGGAAGGAAGGAAGGGAGGGAGGGAGGGAAGAAGGGAAGGAGAAGGGAAGTGGGGAGGGAGGGAGGGAGTGGAAGGAAGGGAGGGGAGTGGAAGGGAGGGAGGGGAGTGGAAGGGAGGGAGAAAGGGAAGGATAGGGGAGTGGAAGGGAGAGAGAAAGGGAAGGGAAGGGAGGGAGAAAGGGAAGGGAAAGGAAGGGGAGGGGAGGGGAGGGGAGGGGAGGGAACATATGCCATGATATTGTCCTGTCTTTAAGACTTTTTTTAACCTTTTTGGAGACACAGGACATAACATGAACAAAAGTGAAACATTACAGACTTGGAAACAAAAATTTTGGCTTCAAGAATATCATCCAAAAAAATCACACATACACACACACACACACACACAAAGGTTTGAACTTCAGTATCATCTCAGTAATGTGTCAGCAGTTTTCCCTGTCAGCAAAGGAATTTGTCTGAAAAAGTCCTAATTAATGAGTCTTCTTTTGAAATCTGAGTTGAGATGCTAAAAGAGCTCTCCATGCTGGCACAAAGCAATTTGTACACATTTGAGAAATGATTCTGTAAAGAGAAACTTCAAGAACATCATTATATTTGGAGTGCACCTGCTGGGGAGCCAATTGTTGGACATTTTTAGATGCTACCTCAGCAGCCGATGAGGTTTGAATGTGTAATTATTGTATTTATATTCTTATACTCTGCAAAGTTCATTGTAAAATAGTGTCATTTTCCATATGGTTTTTGACCTGTCCTTTAGACCCAGGTCCATTTGCTTTTCTTGTGTGATGACTTTAAGTTGGAGATTGTGAAGCACAGAGTCAAGAAGATAAATAGAAGTTGCATCTCCACTCCAAGGCAAAGTTCTTAAAAATGCAAAACTAATAACATGAGCTATTAGGATATATCTATGTTAAGTGAAGCACAGAAAAGTGATGTGGAGACAGGTTACCTCTTGACATCACAGTTTGGGCTAAAGCAGTTTTTTTCACAATGTAGTTAGGGTTCATATCACAATCTTAAGTATGAAATAATAGGCCAATTTTTTCTCGTCTTAAAATGAATTTATTTAAACTGAGAATACCTTCTGACCCTATTAGCAGAACAGTCAACCTCAGCCATTATTGGAGCTTGCTGCACACTCTCACTCTTGGGGTCATGGAGATGTCTTGAGGTTTTGTGATGAAAAGAAGAACACGTTGGAGGAGATCCCTCTCATGTTCGGTCCACAGCAGTTACTACTGAGACGGCATGTTCCACGCCCATCTCCCTTGAAGTATGGCAGCTCTCTGATTCCTAATTTTGATTGGGGCATGGGAAGACTTTGTGGGACACTGAGAATTCTCGGCCTGTGTCAGCTTCCCTGCTGCTCCATGTCACCCTTTTCCCTGAGGTATGGCCACCTATACCTGGTGCAGCTGAGAGCAGAGATCTGCGCTCAATACATCTTCCTTTCCTCTCTCCCCTAATTTCTGACCAGCGTAATCCCACCGCAAAGAACTCAGGCTTCCAAGGGGGAAAAAAAAATCCAGGAAGACAAATTGTTTATTTTTTTTTCCAACCATCAACAAACCCTCCTTGATGGCAAATGAGTGCAAGAGCACAGTAACCTGGAAGGAAATGATGAGCACAAAATCAAGGAAGAACCAAAACACAATCAGTATCTCAATACATCATTCTGCCACAATAAAATAACATCATTCGAACTTCAGGAGAGCTAGAAATGGATACGTTCCAGTAATGTCGGGATTCGGGAAATGCTTCTCAGATTTTTTTCCATTAGTCAATGCAAAATGGAACATGAATGTCAGAAGTGTGAAAGCAGCTTCTAGTTTCCTCGTGGGAATAGAGATAGAATAAACAAAAAGACGTAACTCCCTTCTCTCATTCACACAGAAAAGCATCGCAATTAACACAGACCAGAGCAGGCCTGGAGCTATTTTTCCTATTCAACAGCATGCAATGTGTTTACATTTCATTAAGATCTATATTCACACTGGTGATGACATGACACAAAGTCCAGGGTTACTTTGCCCCTGAAGTAGTACCCCAATGTGACTGCAGTTATTAGAGTGTTCGGGGATAGCCATCTGTGATTTCATACTAGAGATTAAGATCTTTGAGGAGAGAGGGATAGAAATAGCACCAACACGTCTAAACTCAAATTAGTACATACACTTGCCAGATACAGCACAGAAAAAAATAATTAATGACCATTTTAATGTGAATTATGGATGTGTGACCTAGGTCACACTCTGAGTACCTATCCTCCAGTTCTGAAACTTTTTTGGGTAGAAGAATGAAATAATATCAAAAATATGATAATGTGAAACTGCCTGAAGCAAAATGACTGAGTTGGCTGTTTACCTGGTCCCTCCAGGTTTTCAGCAACAACCTCCAGGGAAATTTTGTCTTGGCTGATATGCAAAGTTGATGGAGCCAAGGTCCTGCCTTTAAAACATGAGTGTAAATGACATGCTGGAAGAACATTTGTGCAGTCTTCATGGACAAATTCATCTCAGTGGTTGGCATTCTTATTTGCAACTTAATGAATAATTGTTGAATGAATGGATGATTATGTGAATGAGTAAGTAAATGAAAGGTTGCAAAGGCCCTTGGAATGAAAGCTGCTTTAGGGATTGCTTTTCACCAAAAGCAGAGTGAGCAAGAGAAGGAGTGCTGTGAGACAAGGATGAAGATGAACACAACGGCCAGATAACTCAGCATTTGGCATGCCATGGTAAGGAGTTGGACTGTATTTTTGATAATATTGGAAGCTTCTGATGGATTTTTAGCAGCTCAATGATGTGATCTGTGCTTTAACTCTGAGTACTACATTTAGAAGGAAACAGAATTGCAGTGGCATATACAGGACAGGTAGCATGCTACAAAATAGTCCAAGAGAAAGATGATGGAGGCTTGGACCAGAATGGGGTTGACAAAGGAAAAGACAAGCAGATGGGTCCAAGACATTTTAGAAAGTGGAGTCAAGGACAACTACCAGATTTTTGTTTTAGTGACTAGAGGACAGGGAAACCATTAACCAGGATGAAGAGGACTGCATATGGCCAGGCTTAGAGAGGAAAATCAAGAGTCCAGTTTTGATGCTAAGTTTAAGAGGCAAGTGAGGCATGCAAAGGGAGATGTTGAGAAGGCAATTACAGATGAGTACTGCACCCAGCACAACTAACTAGAGATCAAAAGCTTGGAGTGATCGACATAGACATGGTACTTAAAATCATGGAAAGGATCAGATTACCTAGGGAGAGAGCACAAGCATGAAGAGGGTTCAGGGTCCGGCCCTGAGGGACTCCAATAGGAAGGGGCTGGCTAGAGTAGAGAGGCCAGGAAAGAAGAAAACCAAGAGAGGATGGTGGTGTCACAGAAACAAAAAAACAAAAAAACAAAAAAAAAAGAGAGAGAGAGAGAGAGAATGTTACCAGAAAAAAAGGCACAAATAGCTACAT